>NC_061116.1:27233082-27243559 GCF_002878395.1 Capsicum annuum | reverse complement strand
ATTTTATGCCATTTTTAGTGTTTAATACATATATTTTATTTTTAGGTCTAAATTAGATATTTGGATTTCATCTTATTTTACAAAGGTTTGTTTAAAAGTTTTTAAACCTACAAAAATAAAGTCACATTTTAAATAAGTTTTTATTTTTATTTTTATTTTTATTATTATTATTATTTATTTTTAAAAAATATAAATTAAATTTATTTTCTTATTTTAACTTTTAATAAATAATCTAATGATATTAATATTTTTTAATCATATTTCTAAGACCAGCTATTTAATTTACCTGTATTTTATCAGTTATAAATAAATTTTATCTTTTTTTTATTATTTATTTAAAACATTAATTAAAAAAGAAGAGACCTAAATCCAATATCTCCATTTCCCTCAACCTCTTCCCAATTATCTCACGCACTCACGTAACCAACATATAACACACAACCTACACACACATGCACTATTATATAAACACACACACACAACACACGAAGAAGAACGGACAAAAAGAAAAAAAAAGGAAAAAAATTGAAGAAGCAAGAAAAGAGGGAAACAGAAAGGGAAAAAGAAAGCAGAAAAAAAAGAGTTAAGAGTTTGAGTTTGAGGTCTTATTCGAGCTTTCGACGACGTCGTTCGTGCTTTTTTTTTTTAATTAGTTCATCTTATAGGTTTTTGTTCGATCTAGCGTTATTTATTTTATAAGTTTTATTGTGGATCAAAACATGAATGAAGTTATTTAGATGATCTCTTATATTATTTGGTGTGCAAAACATTGGTTATTTGTGCTTTATCCTTTCAAGTGTAGGGTGAAAATCATTTTCACCCCAACTTTGATTAAAAAATCAAACTCCTCCCTCAACATTGAACAATAATCATACTCCCCCCTTTATCCCATGCAATGTCCATTTTATCCTTATAATTTTAATTCTATATTCATGTAATATATTTTTATATTATATGTAATGAATATTTTTTTAACATGGATATTTATAGCATTTTATTTAAGTTTATTAACTTTATACGCAAATTAATACGTTTTATAAATTTATCACAAAATTCAATATTATTTTTAAGATCGTTATTTTAGTATTATATGTATTAAAGAGTCGTTTGGTGTGAGGTATAATTATAATAATTCAGAGATAAAGTTCATGATTATTTATCCTGCATTTAATTAGATGTATTAAGTAATCTCAAAATTATTTGTCGCACCATTTATGCTACAGTGATGAGATAAGTTATCACACATACATGTTAGTACAACTTATTTTGTAATAACTAATCTCGAAATAACTTGTTTCTAAACAACCCACCCCTAAGTGTGTATATATACATATGTATGTACATGCATGTGCGTATATTTTCGTGTTCTATCACTCTCTTACTAAATTTGTTTCGTATTACTTAACTTTTTGTTAATATAATACAATCTTTAAGAAAATTTTACTTAGAGATATATTTTGTTAAATTAACCTTATTAATGATAATTTGAAACTTTAAATTTGTCTATGCTGTTACTTTATATAGTTATTTAACACTAAAGGGTAGAAAAAAACATAATACAATTCTCTTGACTTCACAAATTGAGCAGATAAACCAAAACATTTATTTTTAGCATTAGGATCAAGTGATAAGAAACGATATTATCTATTGTCTATATCAGTAAATAAGCTGTGATTGTCATTAATAGAGTATTACATATTTTATAATTTAGATAAATAAATATAATCTTTAAAACTTGACCTTATTTTTATTCGAGAAAAACATCTAGTATCCCCGAACTATGACCAAATTTGCTACGACACACGTCAACTTCACGGGGGTCCTATTAGCCCTTAAACTAAATTTTTGCGTATTTTTGTCAATTTTTTTAGCTAACGTGATACCTTTTGTCAATCGTTTTAGATGGCCTAAAACCTTTGATATGAGCTCCATTTTATGTAATAAAGGTGCCACATTAGCACAAAAAAATAATATAAATACGCTAAATTTGAGTTCAATGGATAATAGGACGCTTGTGAAGTTGGAGTGTGTCGTAACAACTTTGACCATAGTTCGGGGTGGTGCTAGATGCTTATCTCTTTTATTTATTGTTTGTATTTTCTGTATTGAAATATATTTATAAAATTAGTAGTACTTATTATTTTCACTTGTTAAAATAAATATTATAGTTTTGATTTTTATTAATAAAACTAATTTTCTTATTATGCTAATTTACTTCATAAAGACAATCATTAGCTTATATATTTCTTACTTTTTTTTTTCTATAAGATAATGTTTATGTTTTTTATGAAAATTTTGTTATATGAATAACGTTTATGTTTTTATGAAAAATATGTTATATGATTTTATTTTTTTAAATGAAAATATGATAATTTTAAAGAAGTTAAAAAAGAATTAAAAAATTGATGATAAAGGGTGAAATAGAAATTTTAAATAATCAATTAGGATAAAGGGGAGTATGGTTATTGTTCAAAGTTGAGGGGGAAGTTTGAATTTTAAGAGAAAGTTGCACCTGTTCCCGTTAGTTTTTCTGCGTAGTTGAAATACATATCTAAAGTTTGATTGGAGCAATGTAATGAGTTGTTTAATGTGGTTTATGGTAATTGATTTTTTTTTTCTCATGGTTATTAAATGGATTGCCCAAATATTCAAGTACGTTAATATAATAAACAAATTTAGGATTTGTTAAAGGTTTTCTAAATACAGAAACAATAACTGTTTTTTTAATTTTATGTTTTTATTTTTTTGATACAATTTAAGGTCTAAATTTAGTTGGTTTTAAAATCAGTATGTAACCACTATAATTAATCATATTGTTGACCATGTGTAAATTAAATTTTTATTAGATAATTATTTTCAAAATTAGTGATTTAGATTTTAATCCTCTATTGAGGTTTAAAAACGTAAGTTTTTTTTTCTTTATAAACAAGAGACAGAGGATGATTTTATCAAGTTTAATAAAGTCCTTAGGTTTGAATAGGGAATTTTCATCCACACTAGTCTTAATGGTTAATTCTATTAGGTTTATTTCACAAAATATTACTACTTATTTATTATATACTTTTCTGGAAAAAATATTTATTTATCGTGATATTTTACTAGACATGATTATTTGGAGTACTTCATCTCCAATTTGTTTAAAAATTGAGTTAAATGAATTTTAACTGATCTAACTTTTAATTGTCAATATTTGAATTGGTAAAATGTTGGAATTGAGTCATGATCTCATTTGAATTTTTCGGGTACTAAACCATTTGAAAAGGTTTATTCGATTATTTAATTCTTACTATATATAAGAGTGAGTGGACAGCTGGAAGCGGGCAGCTAGCGTTTGACATGCCTTCTTCCACCTATCTGTTTGTCTGTTTACTTTGTGATTTTACTATGTTAACCCTAATTAATTATTATATGACATTTACTTATTAAAAAATTTATAACATTTAATAAAAAATACAATAAAAATTTATAAAGTAAAGAAAACATTTACAACATGGTTATTTCAGGTGCTTCAACTATAATTTTACTATATCACCTATAATTAATTATTACGAGTCATTTAAGTATTCTAAAATTGATAATCTTGATGTTTTAAATTAATTTAACATCTTATGTGAGGTCCACTTAAAAAAAATTTCACAAGTATTTTAATTAGTTATTTTGAGTCATTCAAGACATGTCAGATTCGCTATTTCAATCGTGATATTTGGTTACTCTTGAAATTATATCAGTGTCGCTTAAATTGAAATAGAAAAATATTATATTTTATAATAATTAAAAATTTAAATTATTTTTAAAGTCTATATTCACTATCAATACCACAAAAGTTTGAACAAGAAAGGTATTGCAAATTACAATAGCAAATAGTTTAAAATAGTAAATTACAACATCGAAAAAGTATTATAAATTACAATAGTTATCAATGTCATACTAATTAGGATAAAAGGATATTACTTAAAAATTACGTTAAAAGTCGTATAAATCATAATCATAATAAAATTAACAACTTAAAATATCTAAAACTATATGTATAACAAATCTGAATGGTTTTCTCAAATATTTCATTAGCGACATATAAATTGAGACAAAAAATAACGTATAATATCTTAAAAATAGCACATTGGGCCCGTGCTGACACGGGCTCTGATATCTAGTATGTAATAGAGGTGAGGTTGGGCTCTTAATTAACTTTCAAACTCGTAAAAGAAAATAATAATAATAACAACTTTCAAATTCATTATTGTAAAAGAAAATTTACTTGAGAAAGGATGTTTCTTTTAAGTTCCTAATCCAAAGAAAGTTAAAAGTTTAATGTAAGTGACAATTAACGATGAAGTCGGAAAGTCCTTCTACCGATCATTCGTTATAGTAAAATTATCATACTATTTTGTAGTCGAGTTAATTGGGTTGGACAGATTCTAAACGTGTTAGGTGTAGAGGCGGAGTCAGGATTTCAAGTAAGGGGGTTCAATATTTAAAGAAAACTAAGTCGAAGGGGGTTCAACACCTACTATAACCACATAAAAAATAATTTTAATCATTTATAAATAGTATATTTTTTCGTCGAAGGGGGGTCGGATGAACCCTCTAAAGAGGGCTAGCTCCACCTCTGGTTAGGTGTTTATTTAGATTGAGAAAAATGGAAACGATCCATAAATGACTTAAAGGCGTGAGAAAAATATCAAAACTCTTAGTAAGACTGGAAAGTACTGCTACCAGTAAGCCACACATTAAATTAACAAGATAGTTTTTAATATAGTTAAAATAAATTAAAAGCGGGATGTAATTAGTAACTTTTAGGCTAACAAAATGTTATATCTATCTAAAAGATTAATTTAAGCCAGACATAAGTCATTAAAGTGACCGTGCTAGAACCTTGGGACTCGAAGGGTGTCTCACACCTTTCTCTCGGTCAACAAAATTTCTTATGCGAATTTCTAATTCGCAGATAAAAAAGAAAGAGTCATTTCCTTTTGATCGGGGATTCGATAAGATGACTTGGAACATCTAAACTCAATTTCATGTGACAACTCTGTAAAATAAATAATCCTTTTTCAAAACGTCACTTTACTTGGAAAAATTTATTTCTCTAAAACCAACTCCCTAGAGGGGTTGGGGCGGTAAAAATAGGGGCGTGACATCAAGAAAGTATTACAAAAAAATCAATAAGAGAATGAGTTGATTACTAACAGTTGAGTAACTTATATGGCAAAGATTATTATGACAAATGAGTCCTTCCAAAATTAAAAATATTATGAAAAAAATGTCATCACTCAAAATGTGAATATAATTAATTTAAATAATAATATTATATTACAGAGAAAATTTATGATTTGATTACAATTGACTAAATCAAGAAAGCATCAAGGAATATCAATGAAGATAATAACCAATTAGTAATTAAACAACTTATTATAGGGAAAAAATATAATAATCAAAGATTTATTCCAAAATTAAAAATATTATGAAAAAAATTTGATCACTCAAATGGTAACTTTGGACTACAAATGAAAGAAATTTATTTATATTTCAAGTAATTTATTTAAAAAATATGCATTCATATTATTAGAAGAATTTTCATTCGATATATTTAAGTAATCTATATTTAAAACAATATGTATTCATATTTAATGAAAGGATTTTCATAATTAAGAAAAACTATCAATGAGTAATTAAACTATCATTCTATATTAGAAAATTCATAAATGATAGTCTTGAATTTAAAAGGAGCGTAGATTGAAAATAAATAAATATTAAAAAAATTTAAAATGAATATTGCTACACAGAAAAGATTACATAGCGTTTATCGAAAATAATTACTAAAATTACATAGTCCTAATTAATATTCGAAGTCAAATAAAACTTTGCCTTACAAAGTTATTTTTTAATTGACCATTATATAATCTTATATATGTCTGTAAGAATAATTTTGAATTTTAAAATAATCAAATTTGAAAAAGATACTTCGTTTTGATAAACAAAAATTAATTAATAAAAATTAAATTATCTTATATAAAAAATTAAATGTGCAGATCAATAAAATGAATTATGAATAAATATTTCTTAATAATAAAAATATCAATAAAAATTTATAATATTTTTATATGATCAAATGTAGGTGTGAGTTACTAATAAATTAAAAAATATACAATTGAAGTATTACCATAAAATGAATATTTATATGACAAAAAGTATTTATGATTTCATTCATTGTAAGTCAATTAAGGAAAGCATGACAAAATTGATTGATAAATATAAATAGAAAATGAATAATCAATTAACAATTATATATATATATAGAAAAGAATATTGTACCAACTGCAATTAATCTGGAAGTTCTAAAGTTATAAGAACAAAATCAATTAGTAAATAGTAATCATGTAACTTATATGAATAAGATTATAAGAATCAAAAAGTAATTTAAAAACAAAAAAAATATTTTAAAAAAGATGTTATCCCTAAAAAATATGAAAAATTAATTTAAATAATAATATTATTTAAAAAACATTTACGATTTCACTACAAGTTAGTAAATCAAGAAAGTATTACAAGAAAATCAATTAGAGAATAACTAATTAATAATCAAGTAACTTATATGAAAAAGATTATTATGACAATTGAGTCCTTCCAAAATTTAAAATATTATGAAAAAGATGTCATAACTCAAAATGTGTAGATAATTAATTTAAATAAAAATATTATATAAAAAGAACATTTATGTTTTAATTACAATTGACTAAATCAAGAAAGTATCAAGAAATATCAATTAAGAGAATAACCAATTAGTAATCAGACAACTTATATGAAAAAAATATAATTATCAAAGAACTATTCCAAAACTAAAAATATTATGTAAAAGATGTGATAACTCAAATGGTAACTTAGACTACAAAATGAAAGAAATTTATTTCAATACATTTCAAGTAATTTTATTTAAAAAATATGCATTAATATTTATTCAAAGAATTTTCTTTCGATATGTTTTAGGTAATCTATATTTAAACCAATATGCATTCATATTTAATGAAAGGATTTTCTTAATTAAAAATAACTATCAATGAGTAATTACGCTAGTAAATATTGAAATTTTTTAAAATGAAGATTACTACAAAGAAAAGATTGCGTAATGTTTATCGAAAATAACTACTAAAATTACATAGTCCTAATTAATATTCGAAGTCAAATAAAATTTTGCCTTACAACGTTATTCTTTAATTGACCAATTATATAACCTTATATATATCTGTAAGAATAATTTCGGATTTTAGAATAATTAAATTTGAAAAAGATACTTCGTTTTGATGAATAAAAATTAATTAAAACAGATTATATCTTATATAAAATTTAATCATGCAAATCAATAAAATGAATTAGGAAAAAATATTTCTTAATAATAGAAACATCAATAAAAATTTTTAATAATTTTTATATGATGAAATGTAGGCGTGAGTTACTAATAAATTAGAATATATGCAATTGAAGTATTACGATAAAATGAATATTTATATGATAAAAAGTATTTATGATTTCATTCAATGTAAGTCAATTAAGGAAGCATGACAAAATTGATTGAGAAATATAAATAGAAAATGAATAATCAATGAACAATTATATACATATAGATGGAAAAGAATATTGTACCAACTGCAGTTAATCTAGAAGTTTAATGTCATAACAATTACCACTATATAAGAAGGCTACATTCACTAAAAGCTAATTAATTTCTGTCATAACATGTTGGAGAAGATAAATTGTGCATGTGATTTCTGCCACAACTTATCTTGTCGTGATAATCGCTAGAATCTCAATTTACTGTGAGTATTATTTTAGAATAGATTTTTCTTGATTTATCAAGTCAACTAAATATACAGGTTATGTTGCATATTCATTTTATTTTCTATATGTTTAGTAAAGATTTTATGAGTCAGTATTCATGTATTTTATGTTTTATAAAAAAATATAATCTGTATTCTTTGAAAAACTAAGTTAGTAATCTTCTAATATGTCATATATTTTTAAAGACTTATAAAAATTTATCTTGGTCGAAATGTGCAATAAAAATTTTAGCAATAACATAAACATTTACAAGTTATACATTAAATATGAAGAAACTGATATTGATATTAGATAGTTGATTTTCTTGCATTGCAAATATTGCTTTAGATTTTAGTGAGATAGTAACATGATTTCAAATATTAATAAACTATGATACTCAATTACTAATCCATTATATTTCTATATATTAGGATCAACACTTAATTTGTCTATACTATATTTCTATATGTTATGATTAACAATTAATTTATAAATTAAATTATGTGATTTTAATAGCATATTAAAAGTTTTGTGATATTGTATTAAGAATGATAGTTAAGTGACCTAAGTAAAAAAAAATGATAGTTGTATAACTATCCATCAAATTAACCGACACTGGGTAGTTGTATAACTATCCATCAAATTAACCGACACTAGGATTACTATCTCAATATCTACAAATCGAAGATCAATTTGGGTAAGTATCTCGTGGCTGATGCTCAATGGGCAATACTCAAATTCAATAAATCAAATACTTATGAATATTGATTTTTTCAAATTCATGATATTTAAATTCTTACTGAAAATATCATTGTATTTTTACATAGCATATTGTACTAATATGAAAGTAAAGGTCTTTTGTCATTTTTTATTTATAAACATTATGCTACAAACTTTCTTATTTTTTTGTTTTAGTTGATATAAAGAGGCAATGAGTTCAATCATGTTTATCTTTATATTTGTAATTCCAATTTTAGAATATTATAGATCTTTTGGTGCAATAATTATTTTGATCTACTTTATACAATATAAAGGATAAAGATAAATAAGATTAATATCTTATTGTACTGATGAACATAAGGGGTTAAGTATTAGTTGAATATTCTAAGATGGGGGGAAATTCAATTTCGATAGTAATTAATATTTATAATTTCATTCAAATTGAGTAAGTTGAGAAAGTATGATAGAGTTGATCGAAAATAGAGTTGAAGAGTGAATATTCAAACCTATGAAGGACTAAATCATTTATTTGAAAAAATAATATACAATAAGATTCATTAATATTTGTTGGTCCATTATCATAAGAGAACAAGTGAACATTGTGAAACCGTGCAAACAGGTTAGGACTTTAGATAATGTTATAAGTTATTTATTGAAAAAATGATAATAAAAAATGAGAGAGAAAAAATTGACTATTATTAAGACTTTGCTCAAAATATTCGCCTTGACGCAAAAATATTTTAAATTTATAAAAATTATAATATGACTAAGATTGCACCCAAGGGTGTGGCCTAGTGGTTCAATGAAGTTGGGATGAACACCATGAAGTCTCAGGTTCAATTCCTAGCAGAGACAAACACTAGGTGTTTTCTTCCCGTCTGTTTTAGCCTTGGTGGACAGAGTTACCTGGTACCTGTTGTTGGTGTGAGGTGGCAAGTATCCCATGGATTTAGTCGAGGTGCGCGCAAACTGGCCTGGACATCAAGGTTATCGAAAAGAAATACTATGACTAAGATCGTGCAAAGGAATACAAAATTTACTTTGAAAGAAAAATCTATTAAGACAATAAAAGAGAAGGGGAAAATTCCTTTTTTTTTTCAAGTTAAAATTTTACAAAGAAGCCTCGTGTGCATAACTCTAAAACATATCTTTTATTAGTTTTTTGTTTTTCTAACCAAATTTAGAAGTAAGTCATTTAATTAATAATAATTATGTTAAATATGCATTTTCTTTTGTAATTATATGATTTTTTCATAAAATAAATTAATATAAATCACAATATTACCTAATATTCTCAAATAATTATATTACAATATAATATTATTTACACGCGGATACTAACTTTTGAGAAAAATTAGTTAAGTTTTATATAATTAATGATATTAAGTTTAATATTTTAATAGTTATTTTTTCATATTACATAAATTTATTAATTCCAAATATGTGAACGATATTGAATAAGTTTTTTATTATATAAAATCAATAAGATAATAATTTATATAATTAATTTCATTTAATATCGACCGCGGATCGCGCGGATACTAATACTAGTAACTGTAAATAAACCTTCTCTCATCTTTTTTTTTTTTTTTTTTTGGTTAACAAAGAAATTCATTTCATAATAGTAGTATAAGTTTTACAAGACACATCCAGGAGTAATCAATCTAGATCAAAATCAACAATGGAAGTTATATATATTACATGATAGGAATAAACATATATTATCCCTTAAGACTAAAAATATCATCTTTCAAGTACTCTACAATTCTATTTTTTATATCTAACTCTCAAACCATTTTCTAGTGCTAAGGAACAAAAAGTTTTACAACCGCTTTTCTAATCCATCTGTTTTTTTTCTATACGTTATTTTATTTTTACTAGTTTAACTGCATGTGCCTCGCACGTGTAATCTTTGATTATTTAAAATTAGATGATTTTGTCTATT
>NC_061116.1:27217939-27232982 GCF_002878395.1 Capsicum annuum | reverse complement strand
TATATATATATATATATATATATATATATATATACATATTATTGTAAGCACATATATATTTTACCACCAGAAGTTTCAAGTGGTTAATGAATCATCACTTTTGCGTTTGTCATGTAATACCTTTTTTTCTTGCCGCTAGAGGCTAAGAGAGACACATGGATTTGAACCATATTTGTAGTACGATTTTTTAAAAAATTTCTATATTTAAATTTTTTTCTTATTTTTAAGTTAAATCTTTAGAAAATCTTTATGATTGCTTAAAACTTTTACAAATTTGATAATTTTTATATTTTTCTTATTATAACGCTTTCATATATAGTTCTAGATTTTTTAAATTTTCTTAAAATCACCTCAGTTGATTTAAAATTCTTAAATTAATGAAAAATGTATTAGTTGTCAGCTACTATTAAGAAAATTAAAATATCCTTGAATCTATTAAACACATCAAATATAATAAGGCAAAAGTAGATAGATGCATCCACTAAACATATCATTGAAGTTTTTCCTTACCTCCATTAATTTTATCAGGTTTTACAGTTTAATCGGATTTTTTCATCTTCAGTATTAGACTCTAATCATCACCCTATCTTCTCCTGACATTTAAGTACAGACACAAGCAAACATATTCGCCATGCCTCCTTAGAGAAGAGACTTGTAAGGCGATCATAAATAGTTTATTAGCCATATTAACTTCACTTTTACATACATGTGTGTCACATCAATACTCTTAACTTGAATAATATAAATAGTTGAAAATCTTGAATATTGTTGTAAACCTACATGAATTTTTGAATTTTTTATCCAATGTCCAAAACCACTTTAGAACCTATTTACATCGAGTAGAGCCCATTTGAAGATAATACTCCCTAGTTCCTATCAAGAATTTTTTTCATACCAGTCAACACAATTCTAAGTAGAACAACAATGAATGACCCTAAACATATATTTAATTTAAATTTAAAGTGTACATTTTTAAAAATATATTATGAAAAATTATTATACTTTCATTGATTTTATTATGAATCAAAATCATCATATTTTATTTAAATATGTAAATTTGATAAATTATTAAATATTGCTCGAGATATACTTTTATGACAATTGTTCAAAAGCTTGTCAGGCATTTTAATTTTTAAAAAATATGAAAATGAAAAGGTTAGCCTTTCAACTTCAATAACAATAACAGTTGTTGCTCAGGAGTGTTGTGAAATAAGTAGAAGTATCATTTTGTCAAATTTGAAAAACGCTAAATATAGGTCTAGGTTGCTTTGTCAAGACCAAAAGATTCAAATTAAAATCAAATAAATAAATTGAAATAAAGGGAATAGCGTATTATGAGAATGAACATCTATGAATCTTGAGTGATTATAGTTGTCATCTAATACTTCGACCTTTATTCACAAGTTTTATGGATAAGTATATAAATAGTAAGTGAATACATTTAAAGTGCCATTTTTTATTAACGCAGTCATTACTTACCTCATAAAGATGTAGAGACTTTCAAGGTTATCACTACAAGTAAATTATTACATTATCGAGTGCATTGCCAATTGAAAAGGCCTACCTTCTCATACATATAGGCCCAATTTGGCCATGAGAAGTTTTCACTATTTTAGAGTAATTTTTTTTTTACTTTATTCAAAACATCATAATTGGTCATAAAAACTTCAAATACTATTTCAAGATTGTATTTGAAAAAGTGAAACACTCGTACTTTTTTTTATAAAAATTTTAAAACAACTCTAATTTTTCTTGATTGATGGTCAAACACACTCCAACACCAAAAAGAATTGATTTTCATGGTCCAAACGTTTATCTAGATCATAAAATCCACATCTTATTTGTCCGGAAGACAATACTTTTGACTTACAATTCAAATTATAAAAACTAGTAAATTAGAAAATACCTGCATTGCACTTCTGCTTTTGGCATAGAAACTCCAATGTTATTCATCATGTACTTGAACGCTTGATCGTTTTGAGACATGATGAGTCTTCGTTTTAATCGCCCTTTTATCAATCAACTTCCTTAAGGAAATAACTAAATACCAATTATTTTAAGAGTTCTTAAATCCTACAAGTTAGTGGACATTTAATAATTATAATAAGACAATTAGCCTTTATTTAGTTCTTACTCAAGTTTTTCAATAAATTTTGAAGAGTAATTTTTTTTCGATCGATAAAGTAATTTAACTCTCAATTCCACAAATGAGGCGGGAAAGAATATAATGTACGCAGATCATTTTGTTTCTGATAGACCATCAGCTATCAAAATAATATGACATCATGCGAAAAAGAATAATTGCAAACATTCGCAACTAATTCTATTTAACTTGCAATAAAAAAAGAGATCTTACTGACCTAAAAGTCATCATATGATTTATGCGTTAAAATTCCTAAACCAAAAATATTTTCTGAGTCTTGTAAATTGTAATAAAGAGATTTCACATGCAGATAATTAATGTTATTAAATTCGTTATTAACTTTCTTTGGTCATCATAAAAGTTGAAGAAACTAACTCAAAATTATGAATTTAACGTTTAAACTAAACATATTTTTAAAACGACAAAAAAATCATTAAACTAAACACCTCATCTGCAGTATAGAACTTGGCACAAAACATTCATTCACCTGGAAGAGAATAAAATAAACCAATAAGGATGTAGCTGACAAAGAAAAAAGAATTTCAATACTCATTCGCAAATAACGATAGTGAGACATCGAGGTACCGATGTAGCAGTTCAACGATGTTAGCACAATGTTTCTTCTCAAAATAAATATCTAGCACGGACCCAATATATGGAATTTTTTAGTCTTAATTTATGTGACATAAATAAAATTTTAATAATTAATTATATCTTTAATATTTTTTTAGATATTTTAAATTGTTAATTATTATAATTTATAATAGTCTTTTTACATTATAATTTACTATTTTAAGTTGTTAACCATTATAATTTATAATACTCTCCTTATCCAAACTTTTGCAGTGCTGATAGTCAATTATATTTTAAAGATAATTTAAGTTTTTAATTATTGTGTTTTATAATATTTTTTTTCTGTTCCAATTTAAGTGATACTTATATAATTTCAAAATTCAATCAAATATCACGGTTGAAATCACAAAGCAGACATGTCTTAAATGACTTATAATAACTTACTAGAATAAAAAATAGTTGTGAAAAAAATTTAAGCAAGTCTCATATAAGATGTCAAGTTAATTTAAAATATCAATAGTTAATTTATCATTTTTTTTGTTTATTTTATCCTTTTTATTAAATATTATTTTTTTATTACTTAGATAACTCATAATAATTAATTAGAGATGAAATAGTAAAATTACGATTGAAACAACTGAAACAAACATGTCATAAATATTTATTAAATATTATTAATTTATTAATACGTAAATGTCATATAATAATTAATTAGGAAATAACTTATTAGAAGTGATATAACAAAATTAATATAAAAAATAGTTATGAAAAACAATTTAGACGGGCCTCATAAAAGATGTCAAGATAATTTAAAACATTAATAGTTTGTTTATCATTTTTTGTTATTTTATCTTTTTTATTAAATTTTATTAATTTTTTAATACTTAAATGACCTATAATAATTAATTAGGGATAAATAGTAAAATTATGGTTGAAGCAGCTGAAGCAGACATGTCATAAATATCTATTTTATATTTTTTCATTAAATATTATTATTTTTTTAATACTTAAGTGACATATAATAATTATTTAGGGGTGATATGGTAAAATCATGGAGAAAGCAGACATGACGACTGTCTCCTGCTTCCTTTCGCTCTTCAATATATTAGAATTAGGGGTGTATATACGTCGGGTTGGTTCGATTTTTATTAAAAGAAAAATCAAATCAATCATGTCGGTTTATTAAAACTATAAATCAAATCAAACCAACATAAAATTATTTTTTTTGTTTAGGTTTTAGTCATTTTTTTCGGATCTTTTAGTTTTTTTTTTATAATCTTTAGTTTTTACAATTATATTGTGATCGAAGATTAGATCAAATATATGAAAAATTATAATTATAAAAAAATTAGGAGCGGAAAACTCTCTTGAAACTAAAAAGTGAGATGAAGAATAAAAAGTTTAGGTTTTAAGTTTATATTGAGTTTTGGATCATTTAATTAGCAATTAATGGATAAATATTACAATTTAAAAGCCCAAATTTAAATATATATCTACATCTACTTTCAAATTATAGAAAATTACTAAAATTTGTTGAAAAAATATTTAAAAATAGATTATAATTAATATTTTATGTATAAAAAGTTTGAATATTATATATATATATATATATATATATATATATATTATGTCGGTTTGATTCGGGCTCGGTTTGACTTTTTTTTTATCTACACCAAACCAAATCAAGAATGATCGGTTTTTTTTTCTAATGCCAAACCAATCAAACCAAATCATAAATCATTTTTTTTTCTCGGTTTGGTTTGGTTCGGTTCATCGGTTCGATTTGACTTGACGGTTTGATCTGTACATCCTTAATTAGAATATTATTCCTTCTAGTATTCTTATCATATATTTAGGAGTCATATTTTATGACTTTTTTTAAGTACAATAGAAAAAAAATTTATCATATACTTTAGGAGTTAAAAGTCCTTTTATCTTATCACAATTCTTTTCATATATTTAAGAGTTATTGTTATAAATAAAAATTGATAATAATTTTAAAAAATAATAGATAATTTTATTTATTACGGAGTCTTGTACTAAAGTGTAAAAAGTTCAAACATTAACAAAGGACAAAAATTTCAAACAACACTTTTAATGCTACTTCACACTTTTAATCTAAAAAGCTTAAACTCAAAACAGAGCGTTAAACATCAAATCTACTAGTAAAATCCAAGTACTTAATAATTTAAAGGTACAACTCGCATCAGGAATAAAGTCCAATATAATCAACTAACCACACATGTTAAATAACTCAAGAAATCATTTGGACAACTTCATTTATAATTTGATTTATAATAAAATTTATAAAAATGAAGTGCAACATCGAATAAGAACATGTGTGATGAACTAAACGAAAGTAGAAGTAGGAGTGCCATCAGCGAAAACTCGAACCAAAGACCAAACTCCGAACTCCAATCCACCAATCTTCCAAATTGCTTACTGTTTTCTGTTGATCTCTTTTTTTTTCTTTTTTCTAAGTGTTGTTTTTTCATGTGTTGCTCTCAATCTTTTTCTATTCTCTCTTGAGTGTTTTTGTCGTGTTCTCTTAAGTTACTACTGCTTTCTAACTTTCTGCTTCTATCCGTTTTCTCTCTTTCTCTCTTTGTTCTTTAATATCCTTTGGTTGTATGTCCCCTTTTTTCTCAGTTTTTATTTTTCACTCTCCATCCATTTTTTCCTTTTCTTTTCTGTGTTTTTCCTATTCCGCGTGGCTTGTTCTCGTTTTTATATAAGTCATGTGGGAGTTATGTAGTAGTATTGTTGGGGAGCGTGTGTAGGAAGGAGTTGGGGAGGTTGAGGAAAAGTTGGATGTGTGGGCGAGGAGGTTAGAGTAATTTAGGATTTGAATTTAGTTTTTATTAAAAAATATTTAAGATTTGAGTTTATCTCTTTCTTTCTTTTCTCAGCTAATTATTTAAACTGACATATTACTTCTCCCGTTTAAAAAAAAATTATCTACTTTAATTTGTCACAAAATTTAAAAAAATAAAAGGAAAATAATTTTTTTTTTGAACCTTGTGGCCTTAAATTAAAGTAGTGTCAAATGTATCAAAATGTCCTTTAATCTTGTGGTCATAAACATGTCAGGTGAAAAGTTGAAATTAAAGTATTGCCAAAAAAGAAAGGGGTCATTCTTTTTGAAATCGACTAAAAGAGAAAGTAGGTCATTCTTTTTGAAACGGAGGGAGTATTATATATAAGAAAGACTATAGGCAAAAATATAATTAAAAAAATTAAAATTAATAGTTTATTTATTAAAATTTAAATTAAAAGAAATATATATATTTTTTTAAAAAAATTTCTCATTATTTAAAAAATATAAATAAAATAATCCGATGTAACTTTATTTTTTGAATCCTTTTCATAATTTCTTTTAATGAAACGTATTAAAAAATGAAATAAAAGTCAATATAATATTTTGATGTAAAAAGTATTTAATGTCAAAAAATAGGTTAAATTTTGGAGAGGGTAAAAAATTACGTGTCTACATTTATAGCAAACGTTGAATCCTCTTCGACTAGTTGTTTTGTTCATTTTTTTTGATTTAGAACCCCCTTAGTTAAGATGTTGGCTTCGCCATTGAAGAAGATGATGAAAAAACTTACCTCAATAAAGGACTTTCATCCTGAATTTGAAAAATCTCCTCTCTAGGATTGAGGGATAAATTTTGATGTTTTCAGACCTAAAACACGACTGAAATTGATTTAAGTACCAGAAGAATTTTCGCTACAACGAAATTTTTATTTCAGTTCGGATAGTACTCAGTAAAATGGTCATAATTTTTTACTCTTAATACAAATTGGTGAACAGTGTATTGCGTTGGAAAGAATACTCAAAGATCTTTGATTTTGCGGGTATTGAGCCGCTTAACTCCTTATATTCTAAGAGATATGGTCGTTTGAAGTTGCCCCTAATGAAAACCCATATCGAAACTCTATCGTTAAGAAAGTTTTCAACGGAACTTTATGTTAGGGATATTGTACGACCTTAATTTATACCTTAGGAACTTTCAAACTAAAATATTGATAATACTACTCATGAACAATTAAATTCATCGGACTTGAGTCTATCTAGACATATCAAAAGACCAAATCTTCTTTGAAAAGTTTTAGGTGACATAATAAATAAAATATTGACTATTTTGGACTCAAGTTAATATTGAGGAATGAAAATTAAGAACTTTCATGAATTTATCATGGATAATTTAGTAACGATAAAATGCATCGTTACAATCAGATACTAATTTACCATCCGTTTGTCCCCAAATAGGCATTTGATGGAGAAAAATACGAGGTTGAAACTAGAGAGGCATTACTAACAAAGTTGCTTATATTGCACCCTATTCACTCACTTGATATCCTTATCAACCAACCCATATTCTATATTCAATTATTCTATAAGCTTTTCAAAATATAAATGTGTAGAGCCAAATATTTACGCATGAATCACTTATTTTTCTTTCAATGACCTAAGTCTTTAACTTGAGTTTTACGAGTCAAAGTAAGATAAAGATGGTTAAAAGATTCACCTTAAAGAAGACAAACATACAAAAATAGTGTACCTCTTTTTCATTACCGGAGCTCTAGAGCCTCGAATTCAATCTGTGAAATGCTACGAGATGCTAGATGAATCTACTACTCGAATTTCAACACTAGATAAGTCACTCTAATCCACCCATCACACAAATTCTCCCTGAGACACAAGACTATCCCATAGAGAATCTACATCTTGATCAAATGTAAGTCACCACACCATTTATAAGTCACATAACTTAGATACTAGCATGCAGTCAATCAAGACTACTAAATTCATTCTATAAAGCTAGCATCAACATCTCACAACCACTATCCTTTACACCTCATGATCAACCCAGTTAAAGCTTAGTGTTTACGACTATATATAGGTGGTTACATAATGTCTCCCATATTACACTGACTTACGACTATTAGCCATAGAGAATTCACATAAATTAAGCCTACAAAAACTCCTTTCTTTGACATCACTAATACTCATTTTAATCACCAAACATTAATCACTCAACAAGAAATACCCAACAAGTACCACACAACGCAAGATCAACCCTTCCATTTGATAATTCACTTATTCTCTCATTCAAGGCCATTCTTAATTATTCTATGGGTGTAACTAAGCCACTTTATTTTGCATTGCCAACATCATAGAGATTACTATCTCTAAAAGTGTCATATATTAGCCAACTCTATGGGATGGGTAAATGCATAATTCTGCTATAAGGTCAAGTCAATAGTAATTTACCTTCTCAATTTTTTTTCTAATGGACAAATTCACGACTAAAATTTATGCCCAAGCAATCGCTAGCTTCATATTTTCACATGAAAAATAATTTATTGTCAAGGCAAATCACCCCTATATCACTAACACCAATTTAAGATATACGAAGTCATTCTTATTTCTACATACAATATTTTTATTACGGGCTTCACTTAACTCTTAATCACTTTCAGAGTGATCCCTACACTACTAGTATATAAGCAAGGCCAAACAAAATAAATCGATTACATCTCATTAACAGTTTAATTATCAATATCATATTTCAGATAAATTATCGATCAAATTCCTTTGGTATCAACGATCTCTGCTAGTTTTTGGCATTTTTATTTAAAACTCATTATTTTGCCAAGCATTAAGAATCCATTCACATAAGGCACTTAAAGATAATGTCACTCAACTAGTCCTCACAAGGAACCAATTATAATTTTAAATAATAAAATTGCATAAAAAATTCAAGTACAGACTCAATGATTGAACAACACAAAGATCCCCACATAATATCAAATAAGCGGAACAACACAAGAATCCTTCCACAATATCATTAGAAAGAGCCACTCATTAAGAAAAACACATATCACCTCAGTCTTTTGTTCATGCCTTTTTCGTTATCTTTTCTTGACATTATATTCTCATATCATCATCTCAATTCTTATATCATCAATTTCATCAGTATAATAGTATTAGAAACAAGTAAGCACCATCGGATTATTAGTTTCACAACACCAAGAAAATCACATAATACTATTACAATTATCAACAAAAGCAACTTAGTCAATTATTATCATTGAAAATCAAACAAAAATAATTCACAACAATGACAACGATCTAGCAACCTATGTTCAACCAAATATCAAACACAAGCAACCAAATAAGTTCATCACTTTCACAAGTATTTACCTATTAATAATAATCTTTAGCCTTTATTAATAGATACCTATTGGAATCTCCTAGATTTGAATTCGAACATGCTAAGATTCAAATTAAAATCAACTACATATTAATTGAACTTTGTTGAGATACCAATTAAGATCATCTAGATGTCAATTGGATGCAACCCAATAGTCAAAGATTAGGATGATACGATAGATAGAAAGATAGAAAACGACTTTGACATGATTTATAGCCTTCTAAAGATTGGGTGTGAGACCCTACGCATCAATCTACGAACTCTACTCGACATTGTTCTTGTACTTTTGGGACTAGTGAACCTAAGACACTGATACCAACTGTCACGATCCAAATTAATTGATTATGCAGACATCTACGCTATTTTAAGCAGTTAGGAGAATCCATTACTCCGCCAACTAAAAGTATACGGAAGACTTCTATTTTGAGGGATTCCTGAATTATATATAATAAAGTAAATAAAGTACCAACAAATAAACTTTTTTAAAAACTTCTCACAATTGTGTTTCACTACCCTAACACTTGGCCAGACATGCACAAGAGCTACCTTATACAGAATAGGATGAAGAGAAAAATAAATAATACAAAGACTTTAATATCCGCTGAGAAGGAAGTGCAAAAGTTGGTGCTGAATATATTCATCTAGCAATGGCAACTAACCTGTATCCAGTTTACACCCCAAGAAGGGTTGTAGAAGAGTAGGATCTGTACAAATACATGTACTAATAAGCATCATCGGCTAACCAGTGTTAGTCCACATAATCATAAAATAGAATAAAAAAAAATCATGACATCTCAAATGGAATATAATTCAACTAAGGTTGTAATATCATTATAATACTTTTACTATATAATTTACAATTTTCCAACCCAATTAACGAGATTATATTCACCACTAGCATAGTCTAGCCTCACTAATTCATAACATCCACCACAATACAACACTAAACCATTACCATCACCCCTTTATTTGTATTACCCTTTTCATTACCATCAACTACAGGATTAGCCCATTAATCATAGAAAACTCACACTAAAATCTCGAGATAACAACTACTCACTCTCTTATAACATTAAAGAATAATAAATAGCATTCGTGTATGATACGATTGCAACAAATATAAATGAAGCAAGTCGACTAATTTATAGAAAGTAAGTACCGAGTTTCACTTCTCCAAGCACATGTTACACAATCAATCTCCAGAATATAATCAAGTAGGGAATACAAGTCAACTCATATTCTAGTAAAAGACACTAGAGAACTTAAGTCTCATTAGCAAGCCTTATACATAGTCTTGAAAGAATTAATTTAATTATTGAAACTTCAGGATCGATTCTTTAAAATTATTCATTGGATTCATCACCTTTAGGTCACTTCATTATCAATTCCCTTATTATTATTATTGTCACATGTTGGATCGTGACATTCGATCCAATCATATCACACAACAATACCAAAATTTAATCGGCAATATTGCTAATGACAATTTTTCTACAATAAACTATTATGTCCTTCTAAACCTCGCAATTAGAACACCATTAGCTCGTTATCAGCTTAGTCAACCACACGACCTTTTAAAATCAACACTGATCTGTACACACATATTAAGGAACTTACTTTTGTCCAACTAGTCATGACCTGCATAGTCATGACCTGCAGGGAACAATGTAAGCCCACATATCGTACCGACATGGTACCCGACCCTCCATAAATAAGTAATATCAATATTAATATTCGTATAGGAATGTACTCGATTCTTTATAACCATATTATTATACATTTTATCAAATTCACACTATCTTTGAGGATACAATACGACGTATTAAATTTACAAGTCCACTTAAAATGATAAGGCAATTTGATCAAGTTCGATCGTCAATAATTATTCATACAAGTGTCAACAATCCAAATATCATTAAATTCAAGTATGTCTAAAAACTAAACCACAAACATTTAATTTAGGAGCTTACACACAACTAAATTGAGTTCAAATTCCAATTAAACCATAACCTACTCAAATACCACAACTTGAATTCTAACATTACCACTTACAACTAGCACATTCAAGCATATCATTATTCTCAACCTCTTTCTGTATAATACAATCTTCACAATGATTCAAGTCATCGATCCCTTAAATATAATCGTGCTCATCAATATTTGACCCTAGTGTAATTCTCCTAATCACATTCTTTCATAATACGTACAACTTAATATTATTATAACTCAACAAGGTTCATCACTAGAACAACTAAGAAACATCATGTCCACATACTTCATTTTCAACAATTCCCTTTCGAGCACATAACCCATACTATCATCAATATCACATAATTAATTAATAACATAGTTTTCGAAATTAAAGCAAAGTTTTTATGTCTTTACCCACATCAATTCCATGTCCGTAAGCCTAGACATGCTTTCTCCCATCAATTCTAAATTATGACAATATGAAATAACACAGTCTTCTACTCGTTAAACCCAGCTTACTGGGAAGTCGCATAAGAATTTTCTTTTCTTTCCTTCATGTCTTGAAATAATCAACCATCTAAAATTCAAGCAATAATAAGAGTAATTAAACAATCACTCTTTAAGCAAATATCTTGAGAATGTAAACCCACTAATTCTACTTAGTTTGAGGTCTATATCAATCCCCAGGGTCTAAACATTAAATAGTTCTTTCAAGCTTAACTCATCTCCATTAATAAATTTTTTATGTCAAAGTTCTCATCTTTATGAAATTAAAGGTTCCTAACCATCAAAATTCATAATCTAGTTTGCGAAATTCATGTTAGGGATCTTAATTTTTATAATCTAGAATCAGCTTTAGGTGATCTTAAGAACACCCATAAGTGTTTTTCAAAAATTAACCATTAAAGATTCTAACCCAAAATTTCACCATTGAAGGTCTTTCTAATCATTGTAGAATGTTAAAGGATTAAAAGACGAAGAAGATGATGAAAAAACTTAGCTTAATGATGAATTTTCACCCTAAACTTAGAAAAATCACCTCTTTAGGGTTAAAATCACCTCTCTAGGGTTGGAAAATGAAGTTTGAGATTTTAGACCTGAAACACGGAGAAAATTGATTGAAATACCAAAAGAATTCTTGCTACAACAAAATTCCTATTTCAGTTCGGGGAGTGCTTAGCAAAACGGTTATAACTTTTTATTCTGAACTCAAATTGACGAATAATTTACTACATTGGAAAGAAGATTCAAAGATCTTTGATTTGGTGGGTATTGAGCCCCTTAACTCCATATATTTTAGGAGATATGCTCGTTTAATGTTGACCTTAATAGAAACCCATATAGAAACTCTATCGCAAAGAAAATTTTCAACTTAAGTTTGTATTAGGCATATTGTATGACCTTAATTCATACCTAAATAAATTTCAAACTAAAATATTGATAATATTACTCATGAAAAATTAAATTCATCGGATTTGAATCTATCTAGACATACCAGAAGGTTAAAATGTTCGTCGGGAAACTTGGGTGACATAATAAATAAAATATTGGCTATTTTGAATTCAAGTTAATATTGAGGAATAAAAATTAAGAATTTTTATGAATTTATCATGGATATTTAGTAATGACAAATTGGATCGTTATCATTTTTTAAATAAGTCATGTAATGTTGATTTGAGTTTTTTTGTTAAAAAAATGGTACATGTAAAAAGTTTCTTAACAACGAGGGTAAATATGACCTCAAAGTATGATGTTGAGGATAAATTTGGCCCCAACATATGACAAAGGATATATTAAGCTAATTTTTTAAATTTAAGGGGTAAATTTGATCCCAAAATATGACAACCAGGATAAATTGAGCCCTCAAATATGACGATTGTTATAAATGTACCATATATAGTGAATGTCTACTTTACCATATATAGTGAATACCTACTTTACCATATATTGCATATGTCTATTTATGGAAAAGTTACAAACCCCAAGGTTAGTTTTTTCCAATAAATAAAGATATTTTCCCTCATTATAATTCATCCCTAAATAATCCCTCAAGAGAAATAAAGAAGTCTCTCTTCTCTCTCTATTATTTTTGTATTTGCTTTATATTTCGTAACACGTTATCAGCACGAACTCTACCAAACAAGATGAGATTATAAATCTAAAGGTAATTTCAAGGTTAGTAATTTCTTATGTTATTTGTCTTTTGCTACTAATAATATAATTATTGTTGGATTTGAGGAAAAATAATTGGTTTGGAACCATTTATGTTTTAAATTTATTTCTTAAAAATAATATTATCCAAAGGGATGATAATATGCTTGGTTCAAGTCCCATCGATTTATGCCTAAGACGGCTTTATATAGATAAGACGTTGAGTTTAGATCTCAACGCACCATATTGATGATATTATGATGGATAACGCAAAATAATGACTATTTGATGAAAAGTCATGAAATATATGCTTTATTCTTTGAATTGAATGTGGTAGTGATAAATCATATATGCCTTAATTTGCTTTTGTTGTAGTTATCATAATTTGATACGCTTAAGACATGATTATATTTCATTCATGGGAATGAGAATTTCGATTATTATAAATACAAATCTAGACCTTAGGGGTAAATGTGACAGTATATAAATTCGAACGTGCTCGTGGTTGTAAGGAAATCACAATTCACCTCCGAAAGAGGCAAAATAATTGAGAAGGGTTATTTTGAAATTTACTTCTGAAGTAGTAAATCTGAAATTTATTCATGTAATAGTAAATCTGAAATATACTAAAGCAAACTTGGAGTTTGATAGAATAAAAATTCATAAATTTACATGAACGATCGACATCCCAAAGATGTGCATACTGAGTATTGAGCATATATTGAAGAATTCAAAAATTCTTCATGAACTTTAATGTCGCTTGTTCACATGATAAGTTGGTTGGACCAACTAATTTTGGGATTGGATCCCTTAAAGTCTGAAAAGTATAAAAGGTGAATAAGGGCCCGTTCACCTTTCATGTGATATGTTGAAAAAATGCAAAAGATAATCACATGTACATTTATTGTCAACCTATAGTTTGATACTCATAAAGTTGCTTGCTCAATAAAATAGAGTTAAGAGCATAACTTTCAGATTGTGCAATCAAGACAATTCATCTTGATGAAAATAATTTGGCATTGAATGCCTTCAATAAATAACTAAACTATTGCTGATGAGAACAAAACTTCATATGTTGGTTTGAACTATAATATGTTGCATACTATAACACTTGTATGCATTAGATTAATAAATTATGATTATTTCTTCCCTCTTAACTGGTTCAAGGTCAGGAACCAACTATTCCATCTAATAGTTTTGATGTGCGGTATACGATCAACGAATATACCATGATGCACAAAGATGGAGGATGTATGTTAGTTTTCCTAACATAAGGAGGAGATTATAAGCAACTATGAAATATGTTAGGAATTATCATTAGATCCTCATTCAAAAGATAATTCAAATCGAATGTTGAACACATCTCATATTTAAGCTGCAAGTGTTCCTATTTTGTGTTCATAAAGGACAAAGTCTATGCATGCATGAAGCATCATAGACTAATCGGTTCCAAATGAAATAATCCTTGAAAAATAAGGAGCAAATGATCATAATAAGAAGGCAATGTGCTCTTATAGAGCCTATGATATAACACTTTATGAAACCTTATGAGAGGTTCAGGTTCCTGAAAATACTGAAGTAAAGAGATCTCAAAATGTTATGTCACACTGTGAACCAATACGAAATGATATATCATCAATATCTTTGATACAATATTGGCGCAATATTGTAAAAGATTATGAGGATCTAAATTCTACGTTTATTTAAGCATGCTGACGTAGAAATATTTATCAAGTGACGTGAAAGGATGTATCTTGGTAAGATAAAACTTATTTGATTTGCAGTCTAGATAATTGAAGATGTCACTCATGAAATGTTGAATTTTATCACTTGACAAAATTTATATGAAGATTTTTAAGGATTCAAAATGTTTGAAGCATATAAAAGTTTCTGGAAAACTTATTTATAATCCTTATATTGTATAAGCTTATAGCTTGAAAATTATTGAAACTCTTGGACAGTTTTCAAAAGCAATAGAATATTTT
>NC_061116.1:27176769-27214939 GCF_002878395.1 Capsicum annuum | reverse complement strand
CTTATCTGACCAATATAAAGCTCGATCTCAAATAAGCTTTATGTTCACATATGGGGATACTGCTATATCTTGGAGATATACAAAGCAATCTATCTAGCCACTTCATTGAACCATGCTGAGATAATAGCTATTCAGAAAGCAAGCCGTGAATGAGTATGGTTGAGATCCATGATACATCTCATTCGAGAAAAATATGGTGTGAAATATGACAATGTACCCACAGTTTTATATGGAGATAATGCAGCACGCATAACACAACTTAAGGGAGGATTCATAAAAGGAGATAGAACGAAGCACACTTCATCAAAGCTTTTATATATATATGAGCTACAAAAGAATAGTGATAATAACGTGCAACAGATTAGTTTAAGTGACAACGTGACTGTTTTATTCACCAAGTCTCATCCAATTACAACTTTCAAGAAGATGGTGCACAAGATCGGGATGCAAAGGTTCAAGAATGTTCTCATTAGGGGGAGTTAATACGCGTTGTACTCTTTTTTCCTTATGAGGTTTTGTCGGAATGGATTTCTTGTAAGGTTTTTAATGAGTCAATTTATATGCGTATTATTAGAGATGTGTAATCTTTTTCCTTCACTAGATTTTTCTTCCACTGTATTTTTTCTAAAAAGGTTTTAATGTGACACATTATCTATCAATTAGACATTCAAGGGGGAGTGTTATAAATGTACCATATATAGTGAATGTCTACTTTACCATATATAGTGAATACCTACTTTACCATATATTGTATATGTCTATTTATGGAAAAGTTACAAATCCAAGATTAGTTTTCCCCTATAAATAAAAGGATTTTCCCTCATTATAATTCATCCCTCAATAATCCCTTAAGAGAAATAAAGAAGTCTCTCTCTTCTCTCTCCATTCTTCTTATATTTGCTTTATATTTCATAACAACGATGAATATATTTAACCAATTTGCAAAATGGATAAGTAAATTTGACCCTTTTCTCCAAATTTAAATTTAATTGATTTCAAATACAAATACCAAACAATACCAGAAACGTTTTCCTTAAAGAAGAATCCAAAAACTAAACCAAAAAAGTAGTGTTCCATCTCTGGAGAGGTCAGTGTCAAATATTGAAAGGAGGAACATATGCTTAATTAGTCATTATTAGGACATGCACATGCAGTGATCTATTATCTATTTATTATTTTCAACCTCCCTTTTTTGGCTTTATAATAAGATTAATCTGTTTACCAATATTTGCGGAGAAAAATAGGTGAGGCCTACCCTCGCAACAATATATTTATTATAATTTCATAAGATCTGAAGAAGATAAAAATATATCAAGACCTTAAATATATCTTTAAACCCACGACTCCAAAAGCAAAGTTTTCTAAAATAGAATTGCAAAAATAACATGATTTCAAAATAAGAAGATATAAAGTAAATAAACCAACAACTACATATTAAAGAATAATAAATTATGGGACTAATAAACAACACCAACTTCCCCACATAAAATGTGACACCACTCAGCTACTTAAAACCTTCTACTACAATCCTCAACTTTTAAATCTTACTATTTATGGTCTTAGTCCTCATTAAGTTGAAGTTGTGCTATGTCCTATCTAATCATCTAATTATGTTTCCCCAGTTTTTTTGGCCCACCTCTATAGTTCTATCTCTCCTAACTTCTATTGCACACTTACAACTACTGATAGTTTATATGAGTCCACACTACAATAGTAAGAACTAGGTTTTCTACTAGATTCCACAACTAAAAGAAATTATAATGAAGACCCGATATTTACGTGGAAATCTCTTTGCAATCCAAAATCACAACTTACCCCAATAGAATTTTTTAGAACTCCAATAATAAATACAACAATGTTTAGATTGCAACCTATTGCAACCCAAGAATTAAACTCTTAATCCACTTTCCATTACAATAACTCTATTGCAATACAATAACTATATTGTAAAGACCGGCCTCTTAGCCAACTCTAGCCGACATCTTACAAAACAAGTTTAAACATAAATACCTCCGACAGCTTCTCAATCGAGGAGTAGGAAAGTTCTCCTACTCCTCATATTGGGAGTCGATTAAATTCAGAGTCGAGTTGGAACCACATTAAGGGGAAAATGTTCTAACAAAGGCATATTCATACCTAAGGCTTAAGCCCGAAATCTGATTAAGAATGAAGAAGCATACACTTATATGAATTCTACCTTTAATTTTAGCAACAAAATTTAAATATTAGATATGATTAGGTGTTTAATTTATGATATGCGAATCAGTATGAACCAACCTAATAATGAATAAACAGCTAACTAACAGGAAACTACTTTCACGAGGTATTATACTATTGAACCAAACTCAGCTTCTCTTTCAATTGTCAGTTCAACAAATCATATTGGCATCAAGAATCCACCCCTTAAGCGTTTTGGGGTATTACAAACTTAGTGCCGAAGGCGTGATGGTCACACACTTCAATAAAATTTTTACTTTTACACTTACTTTTTTTTCCCGCTCACATCAAAGCAGAGGTAGATATAGCTAAGGACGTACCGATTAATTCGAACTAGATTTCTTTAGATTAGACTTAGTGTATTGTATCGTATTCGTTAAATGAGTACCATTAATAATATAGTGCTCACCTAGTAAATTAAATGAATTGTGATAGAATTTGAACTCAAGTTAATAACATTTAATTCCAAATCCGCCTTAATACGTATAGATATTGTGCAAATTAGAGACGGTAAGTTCATCTAATATGTTGCGTCAAATTTTGATCTGCCACTGCTCATAAATAGTTCAAAGATTGAAATAGTGAAAATATTTATCTAAAGAAGAAAAAGAGAAAGGCAAAGCGTCTATTTGCATGAATCATTTAAGAAAATTTCATGCATTGTATGTGGCATTAGTTTCTTTTATTGTTAGGTCTGGTTGTCAGTGACATTATTTTAAATGTTGGTTTGAATACATCTGGATGTGAAAGTTGTTTTTGGGGTTTGGTAAAATCTCTATTTTTCAACAATAACTTCAAACACATGTTTAAACTAACACATAAACAATCAAATGATTTTATAACTCTATATTCACAACTTTAAACTTCAACAATAAGTTCAACCCAACTTATGAACATCAACAAAGTGAAGTTCAAACTATTTTCTAGGAAATAGCAAAATCAAACGTTTAGAAATAGATGGAGATTAGAGATTCAAGTCCACCAAATTCACGGTGTGTCCTTTTCTGTCCACCGAATTCATGGCGTGCCCTTTCCTGTCCACCGAATTCGAGGTGTGTCTTTAAGGAAATTATTCTCCTCAAGTACCCGAGGTGATGAAATATATCCTCTCAGGATAAAATGAATCACTTTGACAAAATGTCGGTACCTCAAACTCTGTCAAACTATGAATGCACTAAACGATTCGTAAATCACACTTGAGTTTTTCAAGAAAGAGGAGTGTTTTCACTTTAAAATTTTGTGTTTATACCTGAGAAAAAAAATCAGGTATTTATAGCCAAAAGATGGTACTTTAGAAAGAAAAATGGTTCTTGAAAAGACGAACTGTTTCGGATCGTCGAGCCACCTGCGCTCGCAGACGGTCACCTGTACACGCATGTCACTTTTTTCGTCTTCAACCAACGCCTCAAAGGTCACATCCTTCAAGGTGCATTGTGATATGCGTACGTACTTCCTCATGCGCATCCACAATTGGAGAATATTTTTTTTATCAATTTTTTAAATTAAAATATCATTAACTCTCAACTTTTAAATTAATTTTGTCCAAAAAGGATAATTTCTCGATTGATCATTTGATTAATTCAAATTTAACAAATTCAAATTCAAAATTGAAGTCGAGCCAGTGAGCGACAATGATGCGTGAGCCTTGTCTTCCTCTTTCCTCACTATCCATATGAAGGAGTAATTCTATATTTAAGCACAAGAATTTTTCTTTCTTCCATCAATGTGGGAGAACACTCCTTTTATAAAGGGCAAAATGGTTCAGTGGACCCTTGTACTATGTCCGTTTTATAATGTGGATACTCCTATTTATATATTTGTTATCTGGACCCTTGAACCCACTAAAAAATAATATTTTAGATCCTCTGATCATTGACCGGACCTATGTGGCATTAAAATGGCCGACTAGGACAAAGTGCATGCAGGCACGCGCCTAGAGTGCAAGTGAGGATCAATTTTTGATCAATTTTATATTAAAATAATTAAAAAAAATTAAAAAAAACAAACGTCTTTGCTACAACTTTCATCAAACACCTACATACAAATACATCAACTAAAAACCCAAACTTCAACACTTGACAATGAAGGGTCTTACCAAGAAACAACAAATTCAGTAAACCACAGGTGATAAGAACAAAAGGGAAAGTATAGGAATCAGGTGGAGCTGACATTCTCCGCATTTTGAGAAAGTAAAAGAAGGAAGTGTTGGGAGAAGAAACAAGGGTGTTAACTCGAATAATGGTGTTGTAACAGAATGTTGATAGGTTGTTAATAAGGATGAAAATTGAAGTGACATAGTGAGTGAAATGGGGGTGGGTGGGTTGCTGTAAAGGGAGTGAAGAGAGAAGGAAAGTAAAAGAATGGAGGATTTGAGGAAACATAAGGAGGTTATTGGGAGTGGATTGAGCATGAAATTGATGAATTTGTGAAATTTGTGAAACTTGATCCATTTGTTGATAAAGCTTGAAAAACAACAAATGAATCATGAAAATTTGTGAAATTAATTCAAACTCTTGATTAGGGTTTAATTGAATTTGTATTTGTTAAAATTTAAGTCAAATAAAAAAATATTTAAACTATTTGGAATGAATTTTATGTCCAATTTGTAAGTAAGTGTAAAAATGAAGGCTGTTAGAGGTTATAAATGGAGGTTGTTAAAATGGAGGTTTACAAAGAAAAAAGAAGGACAAGAGAGAGTAGAAAAAGAAGAAGAAGGGGAAGAAAGAGGGAGCAAGAAGTTTTTTTTTAATTATTTATTTTAATATTTAATATTTTTTTATATAAAAATGATGTGGAAGATGACATGGCAGCTGACGTGGGGCTAGTGTGTTACACTCACCGAAAAAGTATTTAAAATATTACTTTTTAGTGGGTTCAAGGGTTTAGATGACAAACATGTAAGTAGGAGTATCCATATTACAAAACGGACATAGTACAAGGGTCCATCGAGTCATTTTGCCTTTATAAAGTGAACATACATTTTACTTCTGCTTATTTTTTTCTCTATTTTTCATTTACATTTACTAGAACCCAATAATTTTTCACATGAATGAAAAATGACTATTTCATTAAAAATTTGCGGACAAGTGTGTAATCTACAAGCAAAGACTAATTGCATTTGGATAAGTAGGTTTACCTTTAAGCTTTCCATATTGAACTTGCATCAAATTCACTATGTCAAATGGTAAATGTGATATCTTTCAACCGTCTTTAATGTATACCAAGATAACACAAGTCACACAATTAATCTTTTACCATTTATCGTTCTCACGATTTTATTTATTTCAACCATGAGCAATTTTTAGTTTCATAAGAGTTTAGAGAATAGGCCTTTATTATCATTCTCCTTGAAGCGATTCCACTTCACTCTCACGTGGGTGATTTTTAAACGTTTCATCCTATAGATCAAACTAATAGGTCAAACCTGTCAAATTCAGAAATCATTAAAAAACATCAATCCATAAGCCTTATCCTTATTTTCTAATCATTGTCTTTATCATGAGAATGAGTTGATTCACGTTCATTTAAAAATTTAGAGCATAATCAAATTTTATGAAAAATCTTTTTTTTTTCACTACGAATAATCAAAAGAGTTTGTCTAAAATCACTACTAAAAACAACATTGCCACCAAAAAGTGTATTTATTTTCATTAGATCTCTTTAAAGCAAATCAAATGCTTTAATAATATTCATTTTAGTCATTCAAATTCATCCCATACAATTAGTCTTGCATCTCGTATTAAAGATGCCAGTGGACTTTGTTTACTAACATACAAATGAAATTTTCATCAATATCAATAGAAATCTTAAATCACAAAGGAGCAATTCGACCTTCGAAAAAAAGCGAAGCTACAACATCAGAACTTGCAATTGCTAAAGATGTTAATTCTTTGTGTCTCACCACAACTAATAAAGCACGGTATAAAAAGCTTTTACCAGTTTCACCATGATCATCAATAAAGAATGTACCTGATTTATTTGAGTATACTCTATCAAAAAATATATCGTAAGCTTTTTATTCAATATTTAATTTGTTTTGAAATAACAAATCTTATTCACTAACAATGATATTTCATAATGAACATCTTTAACTTTTCTTGTTATTGAAGATGGTTTAACGTATTCCGAAATTAGTTCAAACTCATTAAGTGAAGAATATCATTAATATGATTTACAACTTTGTAGCGGATTTTCCTTGTATTCATGCTTGATAACTTTTTTAAATCATTGAATATTGGGCCTTCAAATATTTTTCATAATTCTATGGGAATTGAATTACAATATATCAACAACATAGGAAATAATTACCTTAAACTGAAAGTCATTTGCTGACTCGTAACTTCAGACATGCATTCCACCAAATGATTATCACAAAGTAATAGTCCTCCTCTTTTGCCGCTTCTCTAAATGTGTTATAAAGTACCTCATTTACAATTTGTAAATTTTTATATGATTTTGGTCCTTTTACATTCATTAAAAGTAGTCTAAGATAGTATTTTTATTCTTTGAGTGGATGACATGTCACAATACGATAAATGACATAACCCTCTTTACGACGTGCCCACATTTTATTTGATGTTGATCATACAAAATATTCTAAAAATTTGCGATATAACAAATTCAAATTCATAGCACCTTTGTTTAATATATTCATTAAAAAAACCTCAATTAACATTGTCTTTTTAATCATGAAATTATCTATTAGTTTTTAAATATTGTCTATACTTTTGAACTCAACAAATTATTGCCCTTCAAGATATAATTGAAGATTTTATACACTTGAATTCATTTCACTAATATAAATAGAAAATATTCTCCATGCATCCTCAAGTGGTGATACCCACCTAGCAGATTGATATTCTTTTATTTCATCAATTTCTATGTTTATTTCATTAGAGTGTATATGAAATGCTATTTTATCATGTCCCTTGCAGATGTACTTATAAATGTACTTTACAAATTTAAAATCTGAACAAATATTTATATTCATATGACAGTTAACTTACAGAGTAAAAATGAATTATAAGAAATAACACATGAATTATCAAGAAAGTGTCCTTTGACTTTTATATTTTTTTTAGTATTTCATCTTCTATAAATTGGATATTAATTTTTCCCTTTAGTTGTTTGTTTTGCTAAATCCTTGGTATACTTATTCTTATAATAACCTTTTTTCTTCATATAGAATTTGTTGGATTCAAAACCACAAGGACCATGCATCATGTGTTGTGTAACAACGAAGTATAGATGGGGGTTTGTTTTCTCATTAGGTAACTCAACACAAATAAAGTGATCATATATTTTGGGAGTTGGTAATTTGTAATTCTCATTTTAGTATATCATTTTTCAATTCTTCTAAGTTTGCTCTAAAACTCGATTAATCAAATTAGATATAATTTGTGCTTCATCAGTTGGCAAAATTTTTTTTATTTCAGGCTAAGAAGGATTGCATGTCATGGTTAAAAATATATCAGGCTTTTCAAAATATTCTACTAATGCAATAGCATTCATATATCGCCTACGCATACCCCTTGGGCCTCCTTTAAAGCTAAGAAAAAGCATGCATTATTTTTTTTTTATTTTTGAAGCTTCTCTTTTTCTACGTCATAAAATATCTAACATTCCTTCTAATACATCTACTCTGAATAAATCTTGATTAAAAGAAGTAAAATTCTTGTTTTTGACTTTCAAATTCTATTCATTCATCTACTATGTATTGTTCGAATAATTTTCCTGGATGTCAGATTATATTTACATCATCTCTTTTTTGTAGTTTGCAACAATAATATTCACAACAAGAAATAATGTCACTTTTTCATTTTTCATTTTTTCTTTTGTATTACTTCAACTTTCATATTAAGAAGTCCATCAATTGAAGACATATTTATTATATTTGATGTTGTTCTTGATTAAAATATATTCATGTAGATGCGCTAGAAGAATGCTTAATTTTTTTAATATCAAAATGCCAATTATTTTGACCGTATAAAAATAATAAAGAATATTATAATGGATCATAACTACCATAATAATAATTTACCAATTAACTTTTATCATTTTTTTATATATTCAACTATGTATTGTAGAAATAGAATTATTAACATCTTGCTCAATCTATATGCCTAGAACTTCTGTTACAGTCGGTAAGTTATATATTCGTTGATGTAAATTAGAATCAAACTTAAGTGAAATATAAAAATAAGATTGGTGTGGAATATCTATCAAAGATTTTCAAAATATAGAGTATGAATTATTTTTAATATGTCCATCAAATTTTTAACGATGCACTCATTTAGTTTATTTGAACAAGTCATTCGATTTCTTACTTCATTTTCACTATCAAAGAAAAATAACTGCAATATTTTTCCTTTCTGATTTGTAAGAATTAGGTTGTTAATGAAATGACACCTTTGTCCTTGAATCGGAGAAGTATAAATACCATTATTTGTTTTTGCTAACTCTTTGTGTTACGATCTGACCCTTGGTCTAGTCATGATCGGTATCTCAAGCCCACCAAGGGTCAGATACCACCCCAAAAGCCTATCCAAAATGTTTTCCAGAATAACAGCGGAATTCAAAAACCTCTAAATCAATTCGAATATCAAACTAGGTCGGGACATGATCCCGACCATGGACAAATAGAAATTCAAAATATGAAAAGAAATTGATAGGATTTCAATACTAATAAGAAAAGCAAGAAAATGCCCGCCCCTCCAGAAGATGGAGGCTCATCACTTCAACGTAGGCCAACCATTGAACCAAAATTCACCTAATGCTGCACAGGGGTAAAAAAGGTATCCTCGGACCCTACATTATGAAATAATGTAGCGTCCTGGATGGTTAGCGAGGTGACCGCTAGCAGGTAACTCCAGATAGGGATAAAATAATGTCATTTCAAAAATCAAGTCCAACTTAACGTATATGTCCACGTACCTACATACATACATATATAAGATGTTGGGATAGGGAACAAGGTTTAGTATGAGGTTTAAAATCATTTACCTGGAATGTGCATCTCTAGCCCTCCTTAAAATACCCATGGGATATATGTGCTCGGCTAGCCCCATAGAAAGGGACCCAATGCATGTTAGTCGCACGAACTAGAGAAGTCCAAGAAAAGGCCAAGGAATCCACGACCCCACGCCAATCCAAGGTATATATATATATATATATATATATATATATATATCAAGTGTGAACTATGCATAGGGTCACGTAAACCCCCACACCAGCAAATATGGTTTACAGTATCGGTTCCTCCGGGACCTCCACCTTCCACGGTGAACTACACAACCCCCATTAAGCCCAATAAAAATATTTGCACATAACCCATTCATTTAACCAATAATAATTTATGAAGGCATTCACTATTGGTATCGTCATACCAATATGCTTGCAAGCTTATAGAATTATGTCATTCCAATTATCCACCAACTTGGGGGAATCCACGATCCCGAAGCTTCAATTTAAAATCAAATCATGGCCACTAAGGACTTTTAAAATCATTTATATTCCATTAAACTTTTATGCAATGGAATATGCGTATAACCATGTTTCAGAGCCAATTTCATAAGGGTGGGTTGAGGTTATTACCAATTTCAATACCAAAAATCCAAACAATGCGGGGGAATCCCCAGCCCCTATTCCATTATTCATAAATTTGAAAAAAACCATGACCCCCATCCCAATTCTCATACCCATGCACAAATTCAGTTTAAAAACCAGGAGATAAAATATGAATAGCAATTCAAAAATCATAGGAAAACCAACCAAGTAGATGTGATTTAAAAACCACAACCCATCATTCAAAATCCAACAAGTAAAACTACATAAGCCATAATTAAACACATGATTTCATAAAATAAGTTTTAGCAAGGATACACATGCTTGAAAACACCAAGAATTTGAAGAAAAAATCACACTTAGAGCCCCTAGATGACCAACCCTTAGAAACCCTAGCTTTGCTCTTGATTGGGAATTTGGGAGAAGAGAGAAGTATTTATGTTAGCTTAATGATGAAAATAGAGACCTCAGGTGTTTTATGGTCATGGATTGTATTTATAGAAGGAGGAAAATATCCAAAACGCTCCCAATTAAAATACAAAAAAACTGTTGCTAGTGGCTACAAGTCACCTCACGACTCGTGAGGACTGGTCACAATTGTCACCATGACTCATGGTCTGGGTAGAAAGTTTGGGATATTATACTGGTTTGACCACGATTTTGACCTTACCCTATAACTCTGGAGTTTATCCGTGACCAAGATAGTAACCAAGGTTATCTCATTGGTGGGACCACGAGTCCCTCCTTATAGTTCGTATTAAGTGACCACGACCGGTAAAGATCCAGTCGTAATCCCAACAGAAACTTAGGGGACCTTTACTGGTTTGCCTACGATAGGCACTATGTGACTCATGAGAAGTCTTTATGACTCATCACTTGAGTCGTACCCTGGACAGCAATGACCAAACCCAAAAATTTTCAAAAGTTAAAACCTGGGGTATTGTATTACCCCCAGGATCATTCATCCCCGACTGAGGAGTTAAGGTACCCATTTGCATAAATAAAAACAATATGCAACCACAAACTTTGTATAAATTCTAAAAGCGACAAAACGAATAGCGAATTCATACCTCAAATGCTTTCATCCAATGCGGGAGAATAAGAATGGATATTTGAAATTTATGTCCTCTTTGGCTTCCCAAGTAGCTTCTTGCACCCTTTGATTCCTCCAAAGGATTTTCACTGAAGCCACATACTTATTCCTCAATCTATTCACTTGCCTATCTAAAATTGTAATACCCCACATTTTGGACTAGAATGAAAATCCGTCATTCCTATGCGTGGATGTTTCAAAAGCCTTAAATCCTATATAAATTTAGTGTGTTAATCAATTATGTAGTGTGGAAATCTATTTGAGCATGAATTTAGATCATACAGGTCCCCTAACTCAAGTACAAGTTGAAAGCTTTCCTATCGTTCAAGTTTTAGTGAGCGTTAAAACTTAGATCTACTTCAATCTACCATAACTCATTGTATATGACGAACTGGGTGGTTTACTATATATCAAATAAAAGCTCTTTGAATTAGATTTCCAACGATACCAATTTCTCCTAAATTCGATATTGGAGCAAAGAGTTATCCCATTTTATTCCAGCATGTCAAGCTGGAAAATGGTGACGACGTTTCTGACGGGCAATCACGTTACCTTTTTGACGACGTCGTCATATTCTGACGACATTTCTAACGATGTCATCAGCCCTAGGAAGAAAATCAAGAATTTGGACCCCTTTTGTGATGACCATTCGTGACGGCCTATCGTGGACCTGACGGCCTATCACGGATGGCGTCAAGTATATTTTTCCAGCAATTCAAGGACTTTTTTGTAAGGTTATTTTGGTCATTTCATTCACCTTCCACGACTTATAACCCTAAAGAGGCATAATTTTTTCCATTTTTCTTCAGTTAAGCATCTCAAAAACCCTCTCTTACACTCTCAACCATAAGATTAGGGTTTCCATCAAACTCATCTCTCAAAAGAAAAATTCAAGCTTTTTTCCAAGATAATCAAGAATTAAGTTTCCCAATCCAAGAACTCTCTAGCAAATCATCAAGGTTTCCTTTCTAAAGTATGCATGTGTTCATTCATGGACTCTTTTTGTCCATGAAGTTCAAGAATCCTTTTCTAAAACTATATATTATGGTTTTCATGTTATGAATGGATTGTTGATCATGTTTATGTGTTGAATGATGCTAAGATAGAATCTTTATGTGTTATTATGAATCTATGACATCATATGAGTTGAAAATATGTAAGTTTGATTATTTATAATGAGTAATTGTATGATTTACACCTATGCCTAAGTTGTGCATGTAAGGTGTTTGATAAAATACCTAAGAGACTAGAAATCATGCATTATAGCTAAATTGTGACTAAGGGAAGGATTCATGATAGGCCTCTGTGATTAAATATCATCCATGTTGATAATGTGTCTTGTGAACACTGTTGCATTACTCATGAACTAGTCTTATGGAATTATGCTATGCTTACTTTCAAAACCCACTCATGTACAAGATGTAGAATATCCATGTACTTCATGAAATTTCCCAAGTTATGATATTATGGATTGTGGTTGTAATATGTAATGAGCATAATATTGAAAGATATGCAAGTATATACACGTTGTATGAAATTCCCTTCCATGAAATAGATTGTTGAGAACCATGCTTAGTATGAAATCCCTTATTCATGATATTGTGGATTATGGACTCTACTCTTATGATCAAGTCAGTCATGTGTATCAGTTTCCTTCCATCGAGTCCTGGGGGTACTTATACCCAAAAAATATAGTTGTGTTCCTAGAGCCATGTCATGTTTTCACGATACTCTCAGTCAAGCCATGATCTATAGAAATCAGTCAGTCATGTGACTCAGGAAAACTCAGTAATCTCAGTAGTTCAGTATTATCAGTAATCTTAGTGCTCAGTAACCTCAGTAATCATAGTAAATCTCAATAACTTCAGTACTCTTAATTAGTCCTCAAAACTCATTATATTCCATCCATCATCAGAATCCAGTAAACTCAGTTTTAGCTCCACTAAATAATACCACTATTTTCAGTTTAGTTAATCAGTATTAGTTCAGCAAATCAGTTCAGTTAAGTTATTTAGTTCAGCCTAGTTAGTCAGTTTAGTGTATTTCAGATAGGAGTAGGATTCAGTACTGAGTGATCCTAGCGATGGGGACTCACCCGCTAGATTAGGACTGAGATCCTTAGAAGCAATCCCTAAGTTCCAGAACTACGTAGCCAGCGTAGGTACGAGATGTCACCCGTTAGATAGGACTGACATACTCAGGGGTCACCCATTAGCATGTTTATATGTATAGGACTGATCCCAGGAGTCACCCGCTAGATTAAGACTGACTCCATAATAGATGTCTTTACTGGTGGCGCGGTACTGACACCCTTCCAGTCAGGACAGAGATTGGACCCCAGTTAGCTTAGTTTGGGGCATGTCAGTTAGATAAACACATCTCATAGTTTCAGTTACAGAATCAGGGCTTTCAGACACAGTCAACTCAGCTTAGTAGTACAAATTCATTACTGTTGATACAGTCAATGCTTGTCATTATAAATAGACTTCAAGATTATCCATTAGCCAGGACTGATCTCAACTATGATTAATCAGTATCAGAATCATTAGATTTAAAGATCACCCGCTAGATAGGACTGATCTCATACTAAGTCAAATCATCCTTATTATCAGTATACTCATGATCACCCGCTAGATAGGACTGATCTAAGATTTAGTTACTCCAAGTAGAATAGAACTCAGATAGTTCCATCAGAACTTAGACTGTCAGATACAGTCGCCCAATATCAGTTACATGGGTTAGGCCGATCATCACAGTTATATCAATTATATCTATTTTTTGAACTCATGTATCAGTGATATCAGTTATCAGAATTCATGATATCAGTATTTAGCTTCAGGACTGTCAGACACAATTAGCCAAACCAGTTTTTCATAATTTGAATTGTCAGAAATAGTCGTTCATCTATTCAGTATCTCAGTATCAGTACACTCATGTTGTCAGTATTCAGAATCAGTAGTCAGTATCTCCACGAGTTTAGTTACAGTTATGTATGCATGTATGTATTCTCACGTTTATATTAGTCAGCATTGTTCATGCATATAACCCTTTGCATTTAGCCTACCTCACTCGTATACTCAGTATATTCATACGTACTGACGTATTTACGCTATGGTGCTTTCTCTTATGGTACACCATAGGTTCAGAGGCACGAGCTCCAGATCAGTAGTAGCATTCCAGTGTTCAGAGTTTGTAGTGTTTCCTTTTTATTTGAGGACGATATAATTATTTCTATATTTATAATTCAGTTGCTAGATAGAGTTAGTTGGAGACATGTTCCTTCAACTCCTTATTCAGTTCAGTTTGAGGCTTTCAGACTAGATGTCAGATTAGATATTCAGATCTCATTATTTTCAGTATTTATGACTTGTTTTGGTATTATTATACCTTTTTCAAATATTTTGTTATCAGACATTTATTCAGTTTGAACCTTATGGCCTTTCATGTTCATATTTCCTTATTTTGTAATATATTATCCAGTATACAGGTACAGATATCAGTCATGGGTTAGCTTGTGGTCCTTCGAGGTCATGAGCACTGTGTAGCATTTCAGTTTAGAAAATCGGGGTGTTACTAACTTGGTATCAGAGCCTAAGGTTTAATAGAGTCCTAGGAAGTCTGAAAACCGCATCTAGTAGAGTCTTGTATATGAGTGTGTTGTGCACCACACCTATGTGCAGGAGGCTATGAGATGTTTTAGGAACAGTTTCCCTTCTTTCAGTATTCATGTCATGCCAGTGAGCAGTCAGATTTGTATAGCTTGTTTTCTCATCCTTGTATCTATTCATACTATCCAAAATCTCAGAGAATGTAACTATTTCAAGGTAGAACCTCCTAGTAGTTGCAAGTTTAGTTCATCTCATGCATCATGCATTAGTTTCAGACTCCCAAAGTTTAGTTATAATCTAGTTTGTAGATTCCCTGTGCATCACCCAGTGTCTCCGTAAGGTAAGCGTTCTTAGAGGGACATAGAGTCCCAAGGGGGAGATACCCCACTTTCTCTTAACGCTCTCATGCCTTAGATCCTTTAATTTCTCCTTTCATAACGAATTCAGTCTAGAATAGAGGGTACTCATAAGTTGACCTTCATATTAGGCCTCAACTGTAAGTCAAGTATTCAGAGGTTCAGTTTAATTCATGATGTTCAGTCCATATGTCACGTAGCAGAATCAATCATGTTCTTATGTTTCAGTTCAATCTTAGTGCCTTTACCATTGCATGTTCAGTCGCATGTTCGTGAATTAGTTCAGTCATGTATTCATGCATCAGATATGCGTGGTCAGCTTATCAGTATTTTCAGTCATGCATTTACGTATCATGTCAGTCATATAATCATGCATCAGATATGCATGGATTCAACTTATTAGTTAAGCATCGGATATGCATTATTAGTTTGATAAACTCAGTTTATCAGAACACTCAGTCCTACATTCATAAATTAGCTACCCGTGCATCAGATATGCATGTACAGTATGATATGCTCAGTTTTCAGTCATGTCAGCGATGAAATCATGATCAGTCATTCATGCTATATATTCGTGTAAATTATCTTTTCTCTCATCTCAGCCAATATCATTTGAGGATGAATGTTCCCAAGAGGAAGATATTGTAATACCCCATATTTTGGACTAGAATAAAAATCCATCATTCCTATGCGTGGATGTTTCAAAAGCCTCAAATCCTATATAAATTTAGTGTGTTAATTAATTATTTAGTGTGGGAATCTAGTTGATCATGAATTTAGATAATAGAGGTCCCCTAACTCAAGTACAAGTTGAAAAATTTCCTATCGTTCAAGTTTTAGTGAGAGTCAAAACTTGGGTCAACTTCAATCGATCATAACTCGTTGTATATGATGAACTGGGTGGTTTAATATACATCAAATAAAAGATCTTTGAATTATCTTTCCAACTATATAAATTTCTCCTAAATTTGATATCGGAGCAAAGAGTTATCCCTATTTTATTCTAGCATATCAAGCTGGAAAATGATGACGACGTTTCGAATGGGCTATCACATTTCTGACGACCTTTTTGATGACGTCGTCACATTTTGATGACATTTCTGATGACATCGTCAGCCTTGGTCAGAAAATCAAGAATTTGGACCCCTTTTGTGACGATAATTCATGATGGCCTGTCACGGATGACGTCAAGTATATTTTTCCAGCAATTCAAGGGCATTTTTGCAAGTGTATTTTGGTTATTTCCTTCACCTTCCACGACTTAAAACCCTAAAGAGGTGTAATTTTTCCCATTTTTCTTTAGTTAAGCATCTCAAAAATTCTCTCTTACACTCTCAACCACAAGATTAGGGTTTCCATCAAACTCATCTCTCAAAAGCAAGATTCAAGCCTTTTTCCAAGATAATCAAGAATTAGGTTTCCCAATCCAAGAAATCTCTAGCAAATCATCAAAGTTTCCTTTCTAAGGTATGCATGTATTCATTCATAGACTCCTTTCGTACATGAAGTTCAAGAACCCTTTTCTAAAACTATATATTATGGTTTTCATGTTATGAATGGATTGTTGATCATGTTTATATGTTAAATGATGCTAAGATAGAATCTTTGTGTTATTATGAATCTATGACATCATATGAGTTGAAAACATGTAAGTTTGATTATTTATGATGAGTAATTGTATGATTTACACCTATGCCTAAGTTGTGCATGTAAGGTGTTTGATAAAATACCTAAGAGACTAGAAATCATGCATTATAGCTAAATTTTGACTAAGGGAAGGATTCATGATAGGCCTCTATGATTCAATGTCATCCATGTTGACAATGTGTCTTGTGAACACTGTTGCATTACTCATGAACTAGTCTTATGGAATTATGCTATGCTTACTTGCAAAACCCACTCATGTACAAGATGTAGAATACCCATGTACTTCATGAAATTCCCCAAGTTATGATATTATGGATTGTGGTTGTAATATGTAATGAGCATGATATTGAAAGCTATGAAAGTATATATATGTTGTATGAAATTCTCTTCCATGAAATAGATTGTTGAGAACCATGCTTAGTATGAAATCCCTTATTTATGATATTGTGGATTATGGACTCTACTCTTATGATCAAGCCAGTCATGTGTGTCAGTTTCCTTCCATCAAGTCCTGGGGGTACTTGTACCCAAAAATATAGTTGTGTTCCTAGAGCCATGCCATGTTTTCACGATACTCTCAATCAAGCCATGATATATAGAAATCGCTCAGTCATGTGACTTAGGAAAATACAGTAATCTCAGTAGTTCAGTATTCTCAGTAGTCTTAGTGCTCAGTAACCTCAGTAATCACAGTAAATCTCAGTAACTTTAGTACTCTTAATCAGTCCTCAGAACTCATTATATTCCATCCGTCATCAGAATCCAGTAAACTCAGTTTTGGATCCGCTAAACAATACGACTATTTTCAGTTCAGTTAATTAGTATCAGTTCAGCAAATCAGTTCAGTTAAGTTATTTAGTTCAACCTAATTATTCAGTTCAGTGTCTTTCAGATGGGAGTAGGATTCAGCATTGAGTGAGCCTAGGGATGTGGACTCACCTGCTAGATTAGGACTGAGATCCTTAGAAGCAATCCCTAAGTTCTAGAACTACGTAGCCAATGTAGGTACGAGATGTCACCCATTAGATAGGACGACATACTTAGGGGTCACCCGTATGTACATTTATATGTATAGGACTGATTTTAGGAGTCACCCGTTAGATTAGGACTGACTCTACAATAGATGTCTTTACTGGTGGCGCAGTACTGACACCCTTTCAGTCAGGGCAGATATTGGACCCCAGTCAGCTTAGCTTGGGGCATGTTGGTTAGATAAACATATCCCACAGTTTCATTTATAGAATTAGGGCTTTCAGGCACAGTCAACTCAGCTTAGTAGTACAGATTCAGTACTATTAGATACAGTCAATGCTTATCATTGTAATAGACTTCAAGATCACCCATTAGCTAGGACTGATCTCAACTATTATTAATCAGTGTCAGAATAATTAGATTTAAATATCACCCGCTAGATAGGACTGATCTCATACTAAGTCAAATCATCCTTATTATCAGTATACTTATGATCACCGGCTAGATAGGACTGATCTCAGATTAAGTTACTCCAAGTAGAATGAAATTCATATAGTTCCATCAGAACTTAGACTGTCACATATAGTCGCTCAATATTAGTTACATCGGTTAGGCTGATCATCACAGTTATATTATTTATATTAGTTTTTTGAACTCATGTATCAATCATATCAGTTATCAGAATGCATGATATCAGTATTCAGCTTCAGGACTGTCAGACAAAGTCAACCAGACCAGTTTTTCATAATTTGAACTATCAGAAATAGTCGTTTATCTATTCAGTATATCAGTATCAATACACTCATGTTGTCAGTATTCAGACTCAGTAGTCAGTATCTCTACGAGTTCAGTTACAGTTATGTCTGCATGTTTGTATTCTCACATTCATATTAGTTAGCATTGTTCATGGATATAACCCTTTGCATTTAGCCTACCTCACTAGTATACTCAGTACATTCAGACGTACTGACGTATTTGTGCTATGGTGCTTTCTCTTATGTTACGCTATAGGTTCAGAGGCACGAGCTCCAGATCAACAGTAGCATTCTAGTGTTCAGAGTTTACAGTGAGTCTTTCTCATTCAAGGTCGATATGATTATTGCTACATTTACTATTTAGTTGCTAGATGGATTTAGTTGGAGACATGTTCCTTCAACTCCTTATTCAGTTCGGTTAGAGGCTTTTAGACTAGATGTCAGATTAGATATTCAGATCTCATTATTTTCAGTATTTATGACTTGTTTTGGTATTGTTATACCTTTTTCAGATATTTTGTTATCAGAAGTTTATTCAGTTCGAACCTTATGGCCTTTCATGTTCTTGTTTCCACATTTTATGATATATTATGCAGTATACAGGTACAAATATCAGTCATGGGTTAGCTTGTGGTCCTTTGGGATCATGAGCACCGTGTAGTATTCTGGTTCAGAAAATTAAGGTGTTACAAAAGTCTCAATCGAGACTTCATTATAAGACAATGAATTTGAAATTCCAACATCTTCAAAATGAACAACCAAAGAAGGATCACCCATGCACTTCTTTAACATCGACACATGAAAGATCGGATTAATAGAACCCAAACTCGTAGACAACTCCAATTCATAAGCAACATTCCCCACTCTCGTTAAAATCAAATATGAACCGACATAATAGGAATTGAGTTTCCTCTTTTTCCCAGACCTTATCACTCCATTTATAAGAAAACTTTGAAGAACACCCAATAACTTACATCAAACTCCAACTCCTTTTGCCTCACATCTGCATAGGACTTTTGGCGACTTTGGGAAGTCTTAAGCCTATCCCTAATCACCTTCACCTTCTTTATGGTTATCTATGGCCTCGTGAACTAGGTTAGGACCAAACAATCTAGTTTCACCAACCTCAATCCACCCGATAGGAGACCTATATCTCTTACCATAAAGAGCCTTAAAATGAGTCATTCCAATGCTAGAGTGATAAATATTATTGTATGCAAACTCAATAAGAGGTATGTGATCAACCTAATATCTATTAAAGTCAAGTCAATCACACAAGCCCTTAGCATATCATTAAAAGTCTAAATAGTTTGCTCCGCTTGTCCATCCGTTTGAGGGTGGAAAGAAATGCTAAGGTTTACCTTACTCCCCAAAACTTTTTGAAATGAATGCCAAAAATGTAAAGTAAAATGCGTACCTCGATCAGAAATAATAGACACCGAACCTCTATACAACTTAATGATTTCCTGAATAAACAACTTAGCATATTTATCACCAGAGTAGTTAGTCCTCACATGCAAGAAATGAGCCGACTTGATCATCCTATCCACAATGACCCAAATTGAATCATACTGATTGTGAGACCACAAAAGACCTATAACAAAATTCATATTGATCATCTCCCACTTCTACAGGATAACTCAATGTCTTGAGACATGCCTCCAGGCCTCAAGTGCTCAACCTTCACTTGCTGACAAATCATGCACTAGCTATGAAGTTAGCCACATACCTCTTTATATTATTCCACCAATAAATTTTCTTCAAGTGATGGTACATCTTAGTCGAACCTAGATGAACGATATACCTCAAATCAAGAGCCTTAGTCGAAATTCTCTTTTGTATCCAATCATCAGAAGAAACACAAAACCTACCTTGGTACCTTGGGATACCATCATCATTAAGCTGAAGGGCCATAACTTTTTGTTGACCCATAGTTATATCACTGATTCCTCCCCTCATCATACTAACTACGGTGAAGCTATCCACAAAATTGGCAATAAGGATATGATAGGGCTGACTTAGCTCTACTAGCTTGAGATTGGGCACCTAGTGCTTTAAAATCACCATTAGTTTGAAAGTAACAATCATCAAACGGCTTAGGATAAGAAGCACTAGTCATCAAATAGGAATTAGAACTCCCCCAGTTCTTTCTCGTAGACCATTGTCTACTATCTCTCCTTCTAGCTTGATGACCTCTACCCTACTTGGAATATCTAAACTTCTTATTCTGCCTCTCTCCCATCTCTAGTTGATTCTTCTTTTCCACCCCCACCTACTGTATATAAACCACAAGTCTGGGAATATCCATGTCATTGTTCAACATTACAGCCTTACACTCTAATATCAAGGAACAAGAAAAACCCAAAGCTAGCTTTCTCATCCTAGCCCTCATGTTAGACACCAACTTCAGAGCGTAATGAGACAACTGATAAAACTTCAAGGCATACTCCTTCATACTCATCCTACCTTGTCTCAAGTTTATAAACTCTTTGGCTTTAGACTCTCTAAATTCCTAAGGAAAGCAATGATCACAAAAAGTACTAGAAAACTCCTCCCACATAGCTTGCTCAGCTTTATCACCCCTCGACTGGTCCTACTAACAAATATGCCACATCCTTCAAATGATATGTATCAAACTCCACACCCTTAAAATTGGAAGCATGTATCACCCAAAAGATTTTCTCTAACTAATCAATAAATCCTCCAAGATCCTCCTTAACCGTAGAGCCAGTGCAGGTTAGGGATTCAATCTTGTGAATTGACCAACCATAGTAACCTTATATGAAACCATAACAGAACCAATGATACCAGACTGACAAGACTGGGACGTCACCAATTGGGTTAACAAAAGAATAGAATGATGGAATTTCGCATTAGACATATCTCATTAAGGTGAATGAGCATGAGTATCACCAACCAAAAAAGGACTAATGAGGACCGATGGAACCCCGAGTGTAGAAACACAATCAGGACTAGGGACCTAGATCGGGTCTGCACTCTATAAGAAGGTTGAGTTTTATTCATACTGTCCTTAGGTAGGATAGAGGGACCGACAGAGTTTGTACGAGCATCAGATCTTTGGAGAGGCATGATCTAAAATACCAGTAAGGTAGAGATTAGAGAAATTTCAAGACACCAGACTCTATATCCCAAAATAGAACACAAGAAAGGGAAATATTTCTAAATGCCACGTAGCCTCTCCCTTATAGGTATGACACACTACACACCCATAAAAAAGACTACTTGACACGACTTTATGGGTGCCAATGACCCTGAACCTAGGCTCTGATACCAAACTTGTCATGACCTGACCTCGGTCCTAGTCATGATAGGTATCTCAAGCTCATCGAGGACTGGAGACCACCCCCATAGCCTATCCAAAGCATAATCCCATTTAACAGAGAAAGATAGCCAAACATGATATAAGATAGTCAATGTAATTAAGAGTAAACTCTAAGATTCAACAACACCATCCAACCTACACATATGTCCACAAAAGCCTCTAAACTAATTCAAATATCAAACTAGATGAGGACATAACCCCAACCATGGCAAAAGAGGAATCCAAAATATGTAAAAAAAAAAACTAATAGAATTTCGATACTCATGAGGAAAGCAATAAAAATTCCACCTTACAGAAGATGGAGGCTCACTACTTCAACACAGACTAACCAACGCACCAGAATCTACCTAATGCTGCACAAGGTTAAAAGAGGTGTCCTCGGACCCTACATTATGAAATAATGTAGCATCCTAAGACAGTTAATGGGGTGAACACTAGCATGTAACTCAGGATAGGGCCATTTCAAAAATCAAGTCCAACTCAACGTACGTGCTCACATACATGCATAATATATATAAGATGTTGGGATAGGAAACAAGATTTACTATAAGGTTTAAAATCATTAACCCAGACTATATAGCTCTAGCTGTCCTAAGAGCACCCACAGGTTATATAGGTTTGGCTCCCTCACCTCTACCGAGAGGACCGTAGTGCATGTTAGTCACACAAACTAGAGAAGTCCAAAGAAAGGCCAAGGAATCCATGACCCCACGCCAATCCAAGGTGTATATATATCAAGTGTGAACTGTGAACATGGTCGTGTATACCCCCACACTGACAAATATGGTTTCCAGTATCAATCCCCTCAGTACCTCCACCTTCCACGACGAGCTACATAACCTCTATTAAGACCAATTAAAATATTTGCACATAATCCATCTATTTAATCAATAACCATTTACTAAGAAATTCACCGTTAGTATCGACATACCAATATGCTTGTAAGCTATAGAATCATGTCATTCTAATTATCCACCAACTTAGGAGAATCCATGACCCCAAGCTCTAATTTAAAATCAAATCATGGACGCTAAGGTCTTTTAAAACCATTTATATTCCATTAAAATTTTATGCGATGAATAGTTTCAAAATAGTTAATGTATGCATATAGCCATGTTCCAAAGCCAATTTCATAAGGATGGGTTGAGGTTAGTATCAATTTCAATACCAAAAATCCAAACAATGTAGAGAATCCACGAACCCCATTCCATTATTCATAAACTTGGGGGAATCTACAATCCCCATCCAAATTCTCATGCCATGCACCAATTCATTTAAAAAACCATGATATAAAGAATGAATAACAATTCCAAAATCATGGAAAAACCAATTAATTAGTAGCCATTCAAAACCCTCAACTCGTCATTCAAAACCCAACAAGTAAAACCACATAAACCATACTTAAACATATACTTTTCATAAAATAAGTTTTAGGAAAGAGATACATGCCTGAAAATACCAAGAATTTGAAGAAGAAACCACACTTGGAGCCCTTAGATAACCAGCCTTTAAAAACCCTAGCATTGCTATTGATTGGGGAATTTGAGAGAAGAGAGAAGTGTTTGTGTTGGCTAAATGATGAAAATAGGGACCCTCAGGTGTTTTATGGTCGTGGGTTATATTTAGAGAAGGAGAGAAATGTCAAAAATGCCTCCAATTAAAAATACAAAAAAGCTGCCGCCAGTGGCTATGAGTCACCTCACGACTTGTGGTCAGGGTAGAAAGTTTGAGAAATTATATTTATTTGGTCATGTCTCCCACCCTACGACTTGTGACCTCACCCTACGACTTATGGAGTCTATCCGTGACCAAGATATTAACCAAGGCTATCTCACTGGTGGGACCACGAGTCCCTCCTTATGGCTTGTATCGTGTGACCATGACTAGTGAGGAACCAGTATTGATCATAATAGAAACTTAGGAAACCCTTACTGATTTGCCTACGATAGGCACTATACGACTCATAAGGAGTCTTCACGACTCGTCACTTGAGTCGTACTCCGAACAGTGAAGACCAAACCCAGAAATTTTTAATGGTCAAAACTTAGGGTATTACACTTTGTCATAATATGCCCCAAGAACGATGAATGAAAATATGTTATTATATATTTTTATATATGTTCGAACATGTTTTGATTCCTCTGTATTTCTAGATAAAGTTTTTTCAATTCTATTAAAATTTCATGTTAAGTTAAATGAATAGAACCATTGCAAAAACAAAATGTAGGTGGCTTGAATTTAAATTTTTTGACAAAATTGACATTTTGAAACATCTTTTAATTTAATATAACTCATTTCTAATAGCACAAGAGTTGAGCAGCTAGGTTCTATGAAATCATACTCTACAATTGAGAAATTCAAAATGAGGATAAAAATTTTTTATTGTAAAATATTATTATTAATATTATTATTAAATAAATTTTGAGTAATAATTATTAATGATCCTATTTATCTCTATATGCTTCTGATGAGAGTGTTGATTCTTTTTTAAGCAGAGATCTTTGTTCAATAGAAATATTAGTAGAACTGAAAGACGGTGCGATAGCCGAATCATTATTCGTTGAACTTTTAGACAATCATTGTCTTTTCGATTATACACTTCTTGCTCGTTGATGTGCTACAAAGGTCTCTGTTTTCTCAAGTGGCTTTAGTCTATATAATTTACGTATTCTAACATTTTGTCAGCAATTATCTTTTTGAAAGTTTGATCACTTTTAAAATTTCTAAACTCGACATTTTTGCAGTCCAAATATTTTTATGAAGTCTTAGAGAAAACAGTAAAAGTTCATTACACATTCCATACCAAGTAATAATTTTATTTGTGCAAGACATGTAACTTTAAAAAAATATAAGAGACACTTATTAACAGAAAAAATAAATATTTGATGCTTTATATTATAAAGAAATTATGAAGCAAAATATTTATAATTAAAAAAATATTAAATAAGTTGTACTTATCACACCGTCAAATATCAACATGGACGTATAAATAGCTATCATCGAAGAAATAAAACTGCAAAGTAGACAGTGCAAGATTATATATATATATATTAAATTAATTTAAAAATAAATATGCAAAATATATAAAGAAAAATGTGCAGATTTAAAGTTAGTAACAATGGGAATAACTACAAACTTTCTAAAAGATGAGCAAATTTAAAGTTATTATCATTATAATGATCAAAAACCTTTGTCAGTATATATTTTGATATCCGACCTCACATGCATCTCAGCCCATCATATCATAAACAAATAAAATGTAAGATCTAAAATAAATAAATATGCACAGTATTTTATCAACCTAATAGATGAAGCTATTTACTTTATCAAACTACCGATGTCAAAATGTTTATTAACTACGCCACGATATTATGAATAGCAACAGTACTTGTTCTTATAAAAAAAATAAAATATAATATATAGTTTAATATTAGTGTTTGTTAAATACCTAAGCAAATGATAAATTAGCAAGAAAAATCAACAAATTGTAGTTATATACTAATTGTTGCATATATTATATTAACACATTTCAATATACAATAACATACACATTTGAAAAGTGGGTTATTTAAAAAAAATAGGCTATTTAATTAAATGGTAAATTTGGAGGGGCATTTAACAAAGAGTCTTCTAAATCTTTGACAACGTGAATATAAAATTACTCTCCGACTATAGCATCTTACTCGAGAAAATTGAAGGAAAAGTATCTTTTAAGTCTTGAATGAAGGATTAATGAAATTGATCAACTTAAAGGGTTAAACATAATTAGAAAACTTGATTAAGTTAATCGTGGACTTGATTAATATTTTAAAACTTTCTAATCTTTTCAAAAATACAAATAAACCCACACCCCTCTCCTCTCCAAATCATCGACCGTCTCTCTCCTCTCTTTCGACAGCTTCTCTCAACTCTCTCTCAACCAACAGTTCTGCAAAATTTCTCCCTTCAATCCCCAGCGACTTCAACCTCCGGCGATAAATATTCGGGCGAGTTTCTTTTTGACTTTCAGACAATAACTTTGAGTTCTTCATCGTCTCATTTTTTCTTTCACAAGTACAAAATTATGTCTTTTTAGTTATGAAGAAACGTAGGAACTTGAACCAACTTCTATTCTAGTATTGGTTAAATTTTTTAATATTTCTTGTTTAAATTTGAAATGTGGACTGATGCATTTCTTCTCTACTCTTTCCGGTGTGAAATATAATTTTTTGTTGTTATTGTAGTTCTTGTTGTCGAACTATTGATTCAATTTATTGGTGATTTTTGGTCACCGTTGATGTTCTTAGTATGTGTGTGTGTTGTGTTGGTGTTGCTAGGCTGATTTGTTATTTTTTTGGTAAAAATAGTGTTGCAACAGATTAACCATTTGATGCAATAGATTAACTATCGGATTCAACAGATTAACCTCCTGATGCGACAGATTAACGATCTAATGCAATGGATTAACCATCTGATGCAACAGATTAACCATCCAATTCAATAGATGAAATATCTCATGCAACAGATTAAACATCTAATGCAATAGATGAACACAATAGATCATTCATTTGTTGTGACAGATGACTCTTTTATTTGGAAGAAATCTAAACAATATTGATCTAACAGATAACTCATTTTGCAGCAGATGAGTAATCCGTTTCAATAGATGTGTAGCCTATTTTTATTATTTCTAACGGATTACTCATCCCCTGCAATAAGTTGCTTATAGGTTACAATAGATAATATACCTGGTCCAACAGATGAGAGATATATTTTATTATTTACAATGAATTACTCACCCATTGCAACAGGTTGGTTATATGCTGTAACAGATATCCTACCTGGTGCAACAAATGAGTGATCTATTTTTATTAATTCTAACGGATTACTCATCCTCTGTAACAGGTTGATTATATGCTGCAACAGATATCCTACCTGGTGCAACAGATGAGTGATCTGCTATAATTATTTTCAATGGATTACTCATCCGTTGCAACAGGTTGGTTATATGTTTTAATAGATGACCTTTCTAGTGCAATAGATGAGTGATCTATTTTTATTATTTTCAACAGATTATTATCCGTTGCAATATATTGGTTATATGTTGCAACAAATAACCTTCCTGGTACAACAAATGAGTGATTTATTTTTATTGTTTCCAATGGTTTACTCATCTATTGCAATAGGTCGATTATATATAGCAACAAATAACATACCTGGTGCAACAGAGTGTGGTCTGTTGGAACTGTTATTTTACTATTTTGCATATTAGATTTATTGTTATCTTTTTTAACGATACATTAATCAATTATAATCTATTTTATGTTCCTGTTAATTTAAGATAATATGACTCCCAAATGAAAAATCGAATCAAGTCCAAGTAAAGAAACAAGTGAAGCAACTAGGCTACATCCACCACTCTATGAGCTTTCTTTACAAGCATTATCTCAATCAGGATCAGAAGATAATGAACATGGGAACAAGGAATATTTTAAAAAAAATGATCCAAATGCTAATAGCCCTTCCACTGAAGAGTTGGTCAAAACCTTCAGCATTGATAATTATCCTATGAGAATACAGTGCGATAGTGCCACAGATTTAATGGGTGATTTCATGGTTAAGTCAGCCATGAAAAAATCTTTTGACGCCTTTAGAAAAATACTTCGAGAACAAAAATTAGATTCTTATTATAGGGAAAGTTGCTTTGGGTAATATCTTGATTTGTCGAAGGACAATAATGCTCGTTTCCAAATGAAAATGTTACATGATCTTCTCAAGCTAGGTTTATTTATAAAAATAAAGATAAGATGGATGAGGTGTAGATAAATTACTGTGGCATGCCTGTTTGTTTTGGTTGAAAAAAGTTTGCCATAATTACTGGACTAAAATGTTATCCTCCTCCTCTTTCTCAAGTTATACCTACTCTAACCCAAAAAAAAGTACCCCGCATATCCAAAAACGGCAAAGGCAAGTCGAGTGATCGTGATGACCTGGTGTTCATTGTTGGTCCAAGCTTCAAAAACAAAAATTTGATAGAAGCGTTGAAAGGTAAAAGACTTTCAAAGAAGCACAAATAATCATTGTGCTTGGTTTGATTTGTACATAATATTCTTTGGGCGGAGACATTAACAACAATATAATCCTTGGTTTAATAAATCTCTCTGAGGATTTTGAGGCATTTAACAGCTATCCTTAGGGTTATGAAAACTTTAAAATAACTGTCAAATATTTGTTGACTCTAATAATGCTAGAGACAGCCAACTTATATGGCTTCCATGAGCTTTCATGGTAAATATTTCTTTTATTATGATATAATTTATTTTTTTAATTCAATAATGCTTTTGATTTATTGACGTTATGTTATAAGCTTGAGCACTTAAAGCCATTCCTTTTTTGAGAAAACAAGTGAACTACCAAAAAGAAGTTTCCTGTCCAAGAATTCTGAGATGGTTGTCGGCCAAAACTGATAAAATACAAAATTTTTTAATCTTTTCAATCCATCGAAGGAAGCAGTAATTCTAATTCTAATCAAGTTTTTATTTTAATTAATAATTATTTTAAATGATTTCTTCATCATTCTAATATATGTACTAATTTATTTTAGATTGTCCATCCGTGGCTTGTTCTGACCAATCGAGAGTTGAAGATTCTATTTTTTCTTACTTTGCGATCTATGCAAACTTTATCGGACCCTAATATCGTTGATAGAATAAAAGTAGAATTGTTTGGAGCAACAACCATCACAAGAAAAATAATTTTAGAGGGTGAGCTTATTGTTGATGATGATGGTAGTGGTAGTGGTAGTGGTAGTGGTGCTGCTGTTGGGGCTTATTATGCTTCTCTTATAATTTTTGAAACAACAAGCCATTATGATTATGATCATACTGGTTATACTGATTTTTCCACTTTTAGCGAAAATGTTCTGCATGCAAATGTCAAGACTGTAAGGCAAAACATGATGGAGTGGTTAATTCTATTAATGTACTAACTACTTCTGTAAAGAAAATAACATTTAAGAGGGGTGTCATTCCATCAAAGAAGATTTCATATCCATACACTCTACTAGAGATCAAGGTGGCTAAGAGGAGAAGGAAAGATATTTCCAGGGCATCATCAAGCATAAAAAAAAAAAAGAAAAATTGCAATGCTTCTGTCTTTGTCTTGCACCACTATTCAATGTACAAAGGTCACAGGAGAGCAACATGAGCTGAAGAAGGTGAATGTATATCATCTGTTCCAACAAATAAATAGGTACATATCTATTTCAACAGATAGTATATCTGCTGAAAATTATCAAATAGATATATACATTTGTAGAAACTGTTGTCTAACCTGTTGTATCAGATGCGTTATCTATTGCAACATATTTCCGGCTATTTTAGCAAATCAAACACATTTTTGTATTGTTTTAATTTATACAAACATATGAGCCTTATGTTGCAACAGATGGGTCATCTATTCAAAATTATTGTACCACTCTATTTTACCTGTTTGTATTTGTCCCAACAGTTGATCCATCTATCGCAATGTAAGACATATCTGTCGCAATAGATAAACAATTTGTTGTATGTCTGTTATTAGCATTGATAATTCTGGATTTCCAGGTAGATGTCACAGTAGAAGCTACTGCTGAAGAGCATAATATCACAGTTTATAATTCATCAACTACTTCCAAAGAAGAAGAAAAAGTAGAGCCTGGCAGTTCGAGAGAAGAGAAGAATTACCTGTTTAAAGGGTTCAGCATCTCGGACGAGGCTCCAAAAAAACTAACAAAGTTGATCAATGACTATTCAGAATGGATTGTCGATGAGCTGTTAAAGCATCACGCTGACAGGTACATGAATCAATTTTAAAGATATTGATTTATACAATTCTTGTTATATAAACATGACATTAACACATATAAATAATCATGTTGAAAACAAAATGACGAACACTACAAAGTGAATGATTAAGTCTTGGTTTTGATATGTTCGACTTTGTTGTTATACATTTTGAAATGAAGAATTAGTTCTATTTGATGTCACAACCTCAAACTTGCTGGAATGGTGATGTTTAAATTCCATACATACTACTATTAATTAATACTTTATTTAATTGCATCAGTGTATTAATTTTTTTATCACGTAATCTTAAATGTTTGATAATATGTGTAGCACATCATGTCATTTCTTACTACCTCCGAAAGAAGGCCAAGTTGCAAAGATGAGAACAATACAAATACACGATAGATAATTATTTGTACAAAGTTTATATCAATAATGCCTACGATAGGTATTGTCAACAACAGCTGAAAGTTTTTTGAAATAAGGAATGACTAATCAACACCATCAAAGGTTTTAGCATTTCAGCTGGCTTACCTTGGTATTTGATCGACGAAGTGTATATCCCAATCAATTGTGGTGATGAATTCCATTGGGTGTTGGCTATCGTCGTTCTAAAAGAGAGGCACATTTGAGTTTATGACTCGATGTCGCGAAAGATACATTTTAAGCCATCGTCTAAGATACAAAAGCTAGCCAAAATTTGCCTACTTTCCTTGATATGAGTGACTTTTTGGACCAAAAGGTTCGTACGGATCGGTCGATGATTGAAGCATACCGGAATAAAAGGGGTAATCCATTTGATGTATAATAGATTGAAGGAATTGCTTAACAAACCATTGGTAGCCTGTAAGTATAAGTGTCATGATTTATTTTTATTTCATAAAATTCACAATGCTTATATGAACTGCAAGATATGGATTAGCTATTTTTTAAAAATGCAGGGATTATGGTCTTTTTGTTTCTTCTTACACCGAGTATTTGAGTGATGAATTACAAGTACCAAATAATGGACTTGATGCCGGATTACTCCGCAAAACATATGCTACTCTTTTATGAAAATACAGAGAAGCAAAAGCTCAGAAACCATATGCAAGCGACATTAAAGATCCACGATGACCAAAGACGAATTTCGTAGCACCGGATGAAAAACAACTTGTCCATATTGAGTAGATATTTATAGCTTGAGTCTGTCAATGTAATAACCTATCCTTCTTGGTTAAATTGTTGATTTATTTGTAGAGTAGATCATTTGTACCCATAATAATTTTGTTATATTTTACTTGTTTGTTGAGTTATTTCATGTAATTTTGAAGGCTTTGATTTATTTTATGTTGTCTATGAATATAATTTAATTCTTAGTTTTGAACTTGTTAATTGAAATGGAATACTAGATTTAAATATCGCAACAAATAATACATCTGCTGCAACAGACGATATATTTTATCAAACAGATTTAGATATATGTTGCAACATGTAGGTCATCTGCTGGATATTATATAACAGGTCTTCCTACTTTTTTTGATTTGTTCCAATAGATTACCCATTAGTTGCAATAGATAGATTATATGTTGCAACAAATTGTATATTTGTTGCGACAAACAGATAGAAATATCTGCATAATGCAATAGATGACTAACCTATTGCAACAAATAATTAATCTGTCATAACAGGTATGATATTTGTTACGATAGATAAACAATCTGTTGCATTATAAAATTAAACTTTCATCAGACATAAAAAATTGCCATTACATGTATGTAAAGTGAAGTGAAGTAGTTTGAAATAAAAATTTGTTATCGTTTTCATCTTTGTCTTTGTACATATTCTTCTTTATACATGGGCTCCAACCATTTAGTTAGTAACCCATAAGCCCAGAACTCTTGCATCTTTTCCACAACTGTGTCGTACATACTGGCCATCTCTTGTCGATCAGCAAACATTCGATGTATGCAAGTGAGTACGGCCGGCACGCAGCACCGATTTAATTTTTTAAAAGTGGATGTTCTTATTTCGACCTTCATAATCCCATAATTCCTTCATCAAGACTTCCGATGGTAAATGATCCATCAGTTTACTTTGCGTCAACAACTTGGGGAACAATATCAAAAGTAGATGTATGTGGGTTAAAACATGGCCTCCTTGAAGACAGGTAAGTTGCAGTCATAAACCTTAATCTTTCCCTCATCGTGTAGTATCTTAATAGCGAGAAAATATTTGAATTCCAGGTTCATGACTACAAGGATTCTCTTTGCCTTGGTCCACCTCTTATCGTGTGGATATGGCTTCTTCTTTCTAATATAGTTAATTATGTCTTCATCCTATTTGAACATAGAAACTAACTTATCAATTCCCTGGCCACCGGACCAACTTACCAAAAAAAATTATCGTACCTACTCTTGAAATTATTGTAGAAGTTGAGGTCCATTATCCTATCAGCAACACTATATGCATCCGTGTACGCTAATTGCCTGCCCCTCATGAGCCAGAGAATTTCTTCAACATACTATGGTATAAGAAGATAATTTTTAAATAGGTTAGTAATTGTAAAAAATAAAAACACAGTGGAAAGATTCTGTTGTTGAGGGTTCTATGAATCTGTTTACAGATTACCCAACTAACGCAACTTATGCAGCAGATGTGTATTATGTTGCGATAGAATACTCAATTGTTGCAGTAGATTATACATCTGTTGCATAGCTTCTTCTTCATAGAGTAGATAGGAAGGCTAGGTTAGCAAAAGTAAACTTACATTATCCATATACCACTCATGCATATTTGTCATACTCGTGAAGTCTTGGGTGACAAATAAATACATGGTGTATTCTTATGGAACCTTCGTCTTGTCAGTCATGATTTTTTACAGTTTTTTCTTCTCTTCGTCGCCAAGTGCCGCGTATATGTCCACCTTCTTCAGCAGCCTATGAACTTCAACAACTCTTGGAGCGGGAGGAGTTGCAATTTTTTCTATTTTAAAAATGGGGAGTATTTGTCTAATGTTTCTTGTCTTTCTCCTAACCGCTACTATAGGAGTGTATGGCTCCTTTACCTTCGTGGATGATATGACACCCCTCTTAGGTTTCAAATCCTTGGCAGCTTCAATAATAGCATCTAGTTTTTCAAAGAGTTTATCCTTTTTGTCCTTGCACATTTTGCATTTGCAATGAGAACATGAGGGTGAAGAGGGGTAAAAGAGACCACTATAAGGGTGAGAGGGACCGAGTAAGGGTGAGAGGGGCCTGTGCAAGGGGTGTTTCAAAATATATTTATTTTTTCCTGAGCACCAACATGCTTATAATCACGGCTAGCAGCAGCAACAACATTAAGATGGATGCCACCATCATCAACAACCCCACCAGAAACACCCCCAGAAGAAGCGCACAGATTTGTTGCAGTAGGTTGGTCATGAAGAGCTTCAACATTAGGATGACCTTGCCTAACCACTCTTCTTATGGATGTTACTCCATCCAATTTATTCTTTATTAACTCCACCATTGGAGTCTACTGTTATTTCAATAAGATCTAAAGTAATAAAAGAAGTCATCCCCAACTCCTTCTCAGTAGGCACGATCCAAGGATGCACAACCTATAAAAAGACAGAAGACATTTAAATCATATCATATAATAATAATTTACAGTCAGTTGGATTATATGTTAAAACAACCAACATATGCAATAGATAATCTATCTACCGCAACAACTGATTTATATGTCGTAATGATTGGCAATATGTTGCATTAAATTACCCATCTGTTGCATAATTTGTAGTAGATGGGTAATCTGTTGAGTCAGTTTTAGGAACCAGAGCAATAAATAGTTAATCTGTTTGAAATATGGATTGTCTGTCACAACAGATTACCCATCTGTTGCACCAATTATAGTTGACGGTTAATTTATTATAATAGATGACACATCTGTCGCAACAGATGGCACATCTATTTTAATATATTTATTGAGGCAAATTATTTTAGTTGAAAGAATATGTACTGCATCATCCGAAGGGTTAAAGAGATCAACCTCCTTAATTTTTTTGTTGTCCTTTGCAGCCAACCACCTAAGGATCCTTGGATGAGAAACCTCATCTAGGTAATCCTTGAACTGCTTCCGGAGGGTAGGAATGGCTTCAAATTCCCAAGCCTAAAAATGTAAATTGGAAGCAAGCAAAAACAAGTCATAATAACTATATTCAGTATAAATTAATGGATGAGTAAAAATAATGATCAATTTTACCATGAAATCCCAAGGAAAGCCGTATAATATGATTGTCCCTAGGGATAGCTTTGTCAATAAATGTTGGATAGTCAAGTAGTAGCTGTCATATCCCCAGGGATAATCGTTAAATTTCTCAAAATCATCAGCAAGTGCCAACAAATCATCTTCTATAACTTTCCTGACATCTCTTGCCAATATAATGGATTGGACAAACCAAACTAAGCATAATTTCTCCCTGTACTGCTTTGGTATGGTTTTATCCTCAAGATTTGCTATCAAATCCCCCACTTGGTAGCTACATCTTATAATGCCCAATAACTCATTTTTTTTCTTGCATTTGTTGGATGTTTGTGAGGTGTTTCCTTGATGAGAAGTTCTTCTGGATGATTTTATCTCAAGCCCGTCACTATGGCAAACTCTTTCAATCCAAAACAAACCGGCATGACACAGTAGTTGATCCAGATTTCATCCATCTTTTTTTCCCTCATTCGAATTTTTATCATTCCCTACGTACTTGATCCTGAACTTTAGAAAACTATATACCATGCTTATTTAAAAACGGAGAGTGTGGTCCTCAGGCATCTTAAGAAAGTATGCAAAACGACTCCTCTTAAAACGTCCTTCTATGCTTTCATTCTTCATAATACTCCTAAATTCATCAAAACCTTTCTTCAACTGACATTTAAGTACAAGATCAACAGTTACTTCTTTAGGGTAATGTATCGGCATCACAACTCGAAACCTGTCAATACTAATGATTTTGACAGGATCATGTTGGGATTTAGATATTAATTCACACCCTATTGGTGAGAAGGAGTTCTCACTTTCCTCACCTTTATTTTGCACTGACTGAGATTGTTCAGGAAGTTCCTCCGAATCTTACTCTAGCCTTTTTGTTGGGTGGTCAGAAGTGGATCCACTTTCAGTTTCAATTTCTTTTCTTTTGGGAGACATTTTTTAACTACAAATAACAGAAAAACAAAAAATACAAAACATTGGATGTTTGAATAATTTTTTTAAAAAAGATAAGATAAATTTTAATAAATTATTATATGTCACATTACAAAAAAAATACTCCAACGGATAACCCATCAGTTGGAACAGATGGAGAATTTTTTCGAAGACATATTTAATATCTCCCAACAGATCTTCCACCAGTTGAAATAGACGGTCCACCAATACCACCACCAACACCACAACCAATGCCATCAATACCAACATCAATACCAAGACCACTAATAGTGCCACCAATGCCACCAATACCAACACCAAGACCACTTGCACCACCTTCAAAACCACAAATACCGACACTACCACCAACAACCACCAACAACACCAAACACACCATCCAAAAATACCACAAAAGTCAACAAAACACTGCAATAAAAACTAGGTTTTTCTCAGGTGCTATCTATATTTTTAGCATCAAAACTCAAAATTGTTAACTCATTCTCGAAGATAATACAACTAAAAGTCTTTTTTTTTTCATCATTAACTAAAAAGTCCTAATTTTTAGAATAAAGAACAAATGTAGAACTCTTCTCAAACTCTGTTACCTGTGAAGGGAGAGAAAATGATGGATACAAGCGAGAATGAAGTCGAAAATAACAACGATGTGACTAGAAATGGAAAAAATATTAATCTATTTTAAAGGGTTGATAAATATGTTGAGTAGTTATTGTTTGCATTGTTGACAGAGAGAGAGAGAGAGAGAGAGAGAAGTGCGAGAACTATAGATTTGACATGAGGAAAAGTTTTTCACGCAAATTGATGATTTGTATGGGTTGATTTGTAATTTTGAAAAAGAATGACAAGTTTTGAAATTGTTAATTTAGTTCGAATTGATCTTAATTATTTTTTAAAATTTTAAAATATATATTTTTTAAAATATTAAGTTAACGAGAATCTTTTCAACTCAGAGTGATCGATCAACGACTCGGGTCGGGATGAACGTAAGACCAACACAATTCAATTGTAAAGACCCAAGTGAAGTTGTAGTTCACCCTATGAACTCATTCATCCCTAATTCTACCTAAATCAATTTAGGTACTAGCTTAACATTAGGATAATGAGAATCTTTTTAAATCAGAGTGATCGATTGATGACTCGAGTTGGGATGAACGCAATACCAACACCATGAAATTATAAAGACTCAATTGAAGTTGTAGTTGACCTTATGAACTCATTCATCAATAATTCTACCAAAAATCAATTTAGGTAATAGCTTAAAATTAAGCTAGTGAGGGTCTTTTCAACATAGAGTGATCGATCGATGACTCAGGTCGGGATAATGCAATACTAACACCATGCAATTTCAAAGACTCAATTAAAGTTGTAGTTGACCCTATGGACTCATTAATCCCTAGTTCTACCAAAATCAATTTAGGTACTAGCTTAACGTTAAGTTAATGAGAATATTTCGACTCAGAGTGATCAATCGACAACTCGGGTCGGGATGAACGCAATACCAACATCATGCAATTGCCAAGACTCAATTAAAGTTGTAGTTGATCCTATGAACTCATTAATCCCTAGTTCTACATAAATCAATTTAGGTACTAGCTTAATATTAAGTTAATGAGAATATTTTCAACTCAAAGTGATCGATCAACGATTTAGGTCGGGATGAACATAATACCAACACCACGCAATTGCAAAAACTTAATTAAAGTTGTAGTTGATCCTATGGACTCATTCATCCCTAGTTCTAACAAAATCAATTCAGGTACTAGCTTAACTTTAAGTTAATGAGAGTATTTTCAACTCAGAGTGATCGATCGGCGACTCGGATTGGGATGAACGCAATACCAACATCATGCAACTGCAAAGACTCAATTGAAGTTATAGTTGACCTTATGAAATTATCCCTAGTTCTACCTAAATAAATTTAGGTGCTATCTTAACATCAGACTAAAGAGAATATTTTCAACTCAGAGTGATTGATCGACGACGCGGGTTGGGATAAATGCAATACCGACAGCATGCAATTATAAAGACTCAATTGAAGTTGTAGTTGAGCCTATGGACTCATCGCTAGTTCTACCTAAATCAATTTAGGTGCTAGCATAACATTAATCTAATGGAAATCTTTTCAACTCAGAGTGATCTATTGATGGCTCGAGTCGAAATGAAAATAATACCAATACCATGTAATTGCAAAGACTCAATTAAAGTTGTAGTTGGCCCTATGAACTCATCCCTAGTTCTACTTAAATTAATTTTAATGAAATCTGTTGCAACAAACGCCTGAGCTATTGGAAATTTTCAAACAGATATTCATATCTGTTGCAATAGCTGACATATCTGATTTAGTTATCAACTAGACAGTTGTATTTAGAAATTTTCAAATAGATTTTGATATCTGTAGCAACAGATGACATATGATTTAATTATTAAATGGACATTTGCATCTATTATTACAGATGATTAAGATATAGGAAATTTTTCAATAGATATTAATATCTATTGTAACAGATGATAGATCTGATTTAATTATCAAATGGATATTTGCATCTGTTGTTACAGATGACTGAGTTGTTAGAATTTTTCAAATAATATTTATATCTGTTGCAATAGATTAAATATCTGTTACAATAAATGATATTTAGATCAAACGTTATGTAACTCCTTGCTAATTAATATACCAAATTTCTTGAAGGTTGGATGAGCAAGCTACATTGAGCAACACTCGATAAAGTAAGCTATTCAACTGTTGGGATCACTGCTTGACTGTGCATCAACACATTTTGACCTAAAACAAATATAGCGACCCTCCATGTATCATTTTAAGGCTTCTGAAGAAAATGTTCTAAAGTCCTTCTACAATGCCAAAACTTTGAAGAAAGTTTTCCTAATTGATCTGACAAAAGATCAGGAACTCTATATCAACTTCAAAGATGACAATGACAAACTTGAAGACCAAATCAGCAAGTTGGAGGTATGCTTGAAAATTATCGAGATTAACATACTACAGAAAGCCTCTGATCTAATCCAAGATATGTTGAAACCATGCGAAGGGAAGAAAACATAATCAATTAATCTATATTTCTAAGGAAGTAATGATAATCAATCTGCCTTTCAATCTTATTTGTGGTTTCGATTAGGTCAACAACAGTGAACCTAATCGAAACCACAAATAAGAAGGCATGCAATACCTTAGAGTGATCGATCGATGACTCAGGTCGGAATAATGCAATACCAACACCATGCAATTTCAAAGACTCAATTAAAGTTGTAGTTGACCCTATGGACTCATTCATCCCTAGTTCTACAAAAATCAATTTAGGTACTAGCTTAACGTTAAGTTAATGAGAATATCTCTAACTCAGAGTGATCTATCGATAACTCGGGTCGGGATGAATGCAATACCAACATCATGCCATTGCAAAGACTCAATTAAAGTTGTAGTTGACCGTATGAACTCATTAATCCCTAGTTCTACATAAATCAATTTAGGTACTAGCTTAATATTAAGTTAATGAGAATATTTTCAATTCAAAGTGATTGATCAACGATTTAGGTTTGGATGAACATAATACCAACACCACGCAATTGCAAAAACTTAATTAAAGTTGTAGTTGATCCTATGGACTTATTCATCCC
>NC_061116.1:27059731-27173769 GCF_002878395.1 Capsicum annuum | reverse complement strand
TTGATATCTGTTGCAACAGATGACATATATGATTTAATTATCAAATGGACATTTGCGTATATTATTACAGATGATTAAGCTATTGGAAAGTTTTCAATAGATATTAATATCTATTGTAACAGATGACAGATCTGATTTAATTATCAACTTGATATTTGCATCTGTTGTTACAGATGACTCAGTTGTTAGAGTTTTTCAAATAATATTTATATTTGTTGCAATAGATTAAATATCTGTTACAATAGATGATATTTAGATCAAACGTTACGTAACTCCTTGCTAATTAATTTATCAAATATCTTGAAGGTTGGTTGAGCAAGCTACGTTAAGCAACACTCGATAAAGTGGGCTATTCAACTGTTGGGATCACTGCTTGACTGTGCATCAACACATTTTGACCTAAAACAAATATAGCGACCCTCCATGTATCATTTAAGGCTTCTGAAAAAAATGTTCTGAAGGCCTTCTACAATGCCAAAACTTTGAAGAAAGTTTTCCTAATTGATCTGACAAAAGATCAGGAACTCTATACCAACTTCAAAGATGACAAGGACAAACTTGAAGACCAAATCGACAAGTTGGAGGTAAGCTTGAAAATTATCGAGATTAAAATACTACAGCAAGCCTCTGATCTGATCCAAGATATGTTGAAAGCATGCGAAGGTAAGAAAATATAATCAATTAATCTATATTTCTAAGGAAGTAATGATACTCAATCTGCCTTTCAATCTTATTTGTGGTTTCGATTAGGTCAACAACAGTGAACCTAATTGAAACCACAAATAAGAAGGCATGAGATGCTATTTAAAATTCATAACTTGCAGCCTTGTCTTAGATTCCTTATTTTAACTGCAGTTGTTATTGGTACAAGTTTTCTAGACTTACTATACATCATTTCAACTCTCGATGCCTGTAAGGCTTCTTTTTTGGTCTTTTGCTGTACAATCTGATGCCATAACTCAATAAAAATGGTTATTATTTTATTACAAAAATGGTTATTGAAAAGTTATCTTCGATTTTTAAATTGAGAAAAAGGTTAGCTGAAAAGTCATGACTTGTCATAATAATAAAAAATTCACCAGCTTGATTTAATTAAATCATTTCTTTTCACAGAAAATAATAAAAAATAAATGATAAACACAATTTACAACCGTAAAAAATGGTTAGTTAATTTGAAAAATTGATGTTAATATTAACTAGGCATTATTTCTTTTCACAGAAAATATTTTTTGTGTTTAAATCTGTTTTTTAATTTATATAATAAAAAAAGTAAGCAAATTTAGATTCATGATATGATGATAATTTAAAAAAAGATAGATTATATGTTGCTACAGATAAATTATCTGATGCAATAAGTTTTCTATTTATTGCAACAGATGATATATTTGTTGTCACAGATGAGTTATCTGATGCAACAGATATAGAATCTATTGTCACAAGTCAATAAAAAGGTCCTTGGAATGAACTAATTAATAATAATAACAGCTTGAAAAGTCATGATTTATAATAATATTTCTTAATTTAATTAAGTCATAACTTTCCACAATAATAAAAAATATAATTAATAAATGGAGGTGAATAGTCACGTCTTTTTGCCTAACTCATTCAAATTTAATACTCTATAAATAGGTTTCTCCTTACTCAATCGTTCATTCAACTACACTCTATTTATTTATTGCATCTTAATTTTCATATTACACCTTCCACCACTTTCTCTTCCCTGACGCAGGTAAGTTTTTTTCTTGCCAATTTGTAGTATACGTTATATTAGATTCGGATATTCTTTTCTTTACTTTTATTTTTACGTTTTCTGTTAATTCATATGTGTTATAGATATGACTGATCCAGTGTGGGAAGTAGCTTTTCTGCAAGACACCATGAATGAACTTTGGATGCAGGTTCGTGACCTGCAATGAAAATTGGGAGCAGTTAGAGCAAGGATGCTCCGTGAGATCCGCAGGCTGAGGAGGGCCTTGCTGCTACTGATTGAAGATTGACCGATTGGCAATAATAATAATAATAAGGATGATGATAATAATGATAATTAGATTATTTTTTTTCTTTTAGTCTATGTATTTTGTATTTATTTTTGTTTAATTAAAAATTATGTTTGATTGGCTTTGACATTTTAATTCATATTTAATTTTCATTCTGTCTATTATCTTCTCAACAAACATGTCGATGATTGAACGTAAGGAATAATTTTGAATTCAGTAGCAATAACAAGAGTTGAAACATATTAGTTATCTATTGGATTTGTCGTAGGGGCTAATTTGTGTTGTTCCAAACAGATTACTTAATTATTGCAACATATTACTCTTCTGTTGCAATAGATAAGCAATCTGATGCAACAAATAATCAGTCTGATGCAACATATAATCAGTCTGGTGCAACAGATAACTAGTCTGTTGCAACAGATAACTAGTCTGTTGCAATAGATAACTAGTCTGTTGCACGGCTTTGACGTTTTAATTCATACTCCGTCCGTCTCAAATTATCCGTTCCAAATTAAGATGACATATTGATTAAGAAAAATAATTAATAACATGTCTAGTTTACCATAATACCCCTATTAAATGATGTTTATATTTTAATTTGAAAAAAAGTAATTAATACAAAGGGTAGAACATGAAAAAAAATTGTCCTCTTCTTGATTAATGAAAAAAGACAAGTAAAATAAGAAATCAAATTAGAAAATTTGGGACGGGTAATTTGAGACCAAGAGAGTATTTAATTTTCATTCTGTCTATTATCTTCTCAACAAGCATGTCGACGATTCGAAGTAAGGAATAATTTTGAATCCAGTAGCAATAGCAAGAATTGAAACATATTAGTTATCTGTTGGGTTTGTGGCAGGGACTGATTTGTGTTGTTCCGAATAGATTACTCATCTGTTGCATTAGATAAGCAGTCTGATGCAACAGATAGTCAGTCTGATGCAACAAATAATCAGTCTGATGCAACATATAATCAGCCTGATGCAACAGATAATAAGTCTGTTGCAACAGATAACTAGTCTGTTGCAACAGACTACAACAGATAACTAGTCCGTTGCACGACTTTGACGTTTTAATTCATACTCCCTCCGTCTCAAATTATTCGATCCAAATTGAGATGACATATTGATTAAGAAAAATAATTAATACCATGCCTAGTTTACCATAATACCCCTATTAAATGATGTTTACATTTTAATTTGAAGAAAAAGTAATTAATACAAAGGGTAAAACATAAAAAAAAATTGTCCTCTTCTTGATTAATGAAAAAAGACAAGTAAAATAAGAAATCAAATTAGAAAATTTGGGATGGGTAATTTGAGACCAAGAGAGTATTTAATTTTCATCCTGTCTATTATCTTCTCAACAAGCATGTCGACGATTGGACTTAAGGAATAATTTTGAATCCAGAAGCAATAGTAAGAGTTGAAACATATTGGTTATCTGTTAGGTTTGTGGTAGTGGCTGATTTGTGTTGTTCCAAACAGATTACTCATTTGTTGCAACAGATGAGCAGTCTGATGCAACAGATAGTCAGTCTGATGCAACAGATAATAAGTCTGTTACAACAGATAACTAGTCTATTATAACAGATTACTTATCTATTCGATTCATGTTACGGGCACTATAAAAGTATAAACATGAATCCAACATGTGAGTCTTCCGTTGCAACAGATTACTCATCTGCTGCACCAGATGAGTTATCTGTTTAAATTATGGGAACTTATGCTGGATTCATGATCGGGTTCTATCCATTGTTGAAAAAAACAGCAGTAATTATGTACCCAGATCACAAATTCGAATAAAAATCATAATTTTACTTACCAAAGTCACCTATAAAGTAATGCCAAAGTGAAAAGTGTTGTAGGAAACAAAATTTGAGTTAAGAAATTGGTCAGATAGCAGCAATAGCAGTAACAACAGTAACAACAATAGTTGACAAGAAGACGATAAAGATGGTAATGAAGCAGAAGATGATGAATAAAGCAGCAACAACAATGAATGACAATAATCGTGAAGAAAGAGAAAACAACAACAAATGAGAAGAGAGAGAAACACGTCTTTTTTCCTCTGTTTTCTGTTATATTAACTAACATTTGAATCAAAGTGTAATTAAAAAACTTGTGGGTTATTTTCAAGCTTTCCCAACTTTCTTACTCCATAACAACAATGAACAACAATAACAAATGAGAAGAGAGAGAAACATGTCTTTTTCCTCCGTTTTCTGTTATATTAACTGATATTTGGATCAAAGTATAAATTAAAAAATTTGTGGGTTAGTTTTAAACTTTCTCAACTTTCTTAATCCATAATAAAGTAATTGTCACCTCCGCTCAATTATTAAGACTTGTATCACCTACATCTCAGTTTAAAACTTTTTTGTCACCTACAGCTCAAAGCCCCATCTTAATCAGTAGATTAAATAAATAATGTTATTAAATACATCAATCTTTTTGCCTATTTGTAACAACTTATTATTCTCAAACACTAAATAAATAAGGTAAATCATAGAATAATCGAGTGTAAGAAAATATAACAACACATGAAATGTTTTGTACCACTAGTGCCTTAATATTTCATCCGACAAGTGTGCAAGGATTTAAGAACCAGAAAATATCTTAAGAAATTACTTAAAAAAATTAACATACAAAAATATATTGTAAAGAAAAATGAGCAGATCTTAAATTAGATATCATTATAATAAATAAAAATCTATTAAAAAGATGAGTAGATCTAAAGTTGGTATATTTAAAATAACTAATTTTTTTTTAATTTTTTTTTGAAAAAATGAGCAGATTTGAAGTTGATATATTTGAAATTCCTAAAATCCTTTCACATACGGACATACCGTATGTTAGCATAGATTTTGATATCAAACCTCAATTGCATTTTTTCCGTAGTTGTCATTTTCACAATAAGAAACGTTTGAAATGGAGTTGTTAGAAACTGAGTCTAAGAAAAAAACAATTATCGATTTCATCAAAAACACATACTTAAAAAAAACATATAAAAATTATTGCTGGTTGAAGGAATAAACAATTGCCCGAAAAAAAATAAATGAAAAATTAAAATATCATAGAGCAAGGTGAAGGAACTTACTGATGAAGAGAGGAGAGAGAGCAGAGCATAGTGAAGAGAGTGTAGTCAAAGACATTAATTAATTATTTAATTCTAGAAACATCAATTCTAGAAATTTTTATCTAATAATAGAGGTAAAATTGCCACATATCATCACCACAAAAAAATAGTATTAAAAATTTAAAATTTAAATAATTTTTTCAACCTTTCCTATATAAACTGAAAAAAATGAAAAATTAAGAAACAAAAATTTCCTAACATGCACGATTAGCAATATTTTAAAATTTCTAAATTAATTACAATTTAAAAAAATAATGAAAAATAAAAATAAGTCCATACAACTATATTTTTTTTTGGAAATATGTAAAAACAAACATATTTTGAAAAAAATAAAAATAAAACAGGAAAATAATATTAAAATTGATTAAAATTTAAAATTCTCCTGACAGTTTTTGGGTTCATCATTATCCCAAACAAATCAAATTTAAAATTTGAATTTTAAACTAATCTACTATTTCTCTTGATAATTTTATGTTTTATATATATCACTAGCCTAAATTAACCATTTTGCAGAAGTCTAAACAAACTTAAAAACTTCAACAACTGAATCAAACTTCAACAAATTCATCTTTTGACGTCTTCTTTTAATTTATGTCCAGTTAGATTTTTTCTTTTGTTGAACAACTAAAAATTAAAGAAGCAGGTTTAATTTTGATGGAAGTACAACATAGTGCAATGAAGGTTGTCAATGTGAGCAACGGATTACCTTTGACAAATCTTTCAATTTTAATAGAGATAATACCCAATTATTCCCCTAAACTATACTAAAAAAAGTTATGACATTTCTCAACTTAAAGGGGTCCTATTATTTTCTGAACTATTTAAAAATATAATTTTGACACCCTTAGTGCCTACGTGGCACAACACACTAAAGTATCCACACAGACACACGTGTGCCACGTATGTGCCACATAGACACTAAAAGTGTCAAAATTATACTTTTAATGAGTTCAGGGTGTAATAAAATCCCCTTTAAATTGAGGTGTGTCATAACCTTTTTGGATATAGTTCAGGGGGATAATTGGTATTTTCTCATTTTAATAACAACAACTTTCATCTTTTGGCGATTTCTGTTGATTTCTCCTTAATTTTTTTTTTTTTTTTTGAACTTTGGTGAATCAAATTAAAGAAGCATGAAATATTGATGGTAAAAGAGTTTCCCGAAATCCGGTGAAAATTGTGCTAAAAATTTTTTGAAAGTCCGTGGAATACATGCGAATATTTGATTATAGAGTAAAGCAATATGATCGTCTTAATTAATTTACTAGATTTCATGTTACTCCTTAAAATAAACTATAGATGCAAAATTTTCTCTTTCAATATACTCCAACTGTGTTATATATCTATCTAAATTTTACTTGTTTAACTTAATTTGTATCTACATGAATTTGTAGTAATTATGTTAATCTAAAGTTGTTGTTATTATTATTTCAAAAATTTGTTTATATATATGATTACTTGGAGGATTTGTCATCAATGATCGTAGAAAAAGATGGATGACAAGTAATTAATGTGAATATATTATAATTTATAATCTTACACACCAAAAAATTTGACAATATAGTTCGTTTTAATTTCAAATTTTGATAATAGCAGTTGAAAAATTTGTCGAAATGAAAATTTTAATTTTTACAACTTTTAACAAAAGCAAATTTAGTCAATTTCTTGTTTAAATTTTTTTTATGAGTATTAAATTGAAAGTTGTAACAGTAAAACAAGTTTTGAAATATAAAGTGGTTATTTGAAATTATTAATTGACAAGTGATTACACTGCTCAATTTTATCCTTATCAATTAATTTGATAATAATGATAATATAATTGATATATTATTTTTAAAATATATTTAATTATTAAATAATTTAACACCTTAGCAATTTGAATGCAGATCTCCTTGAGAACGCAATTTTTTAACCGCAATTCTCTTTCTCCTCCTCTTATCACGCAAATAAATTCCCAGCATGTTTATTTCTCTTCCTCTTATTTCTTGCACGCCCTAAATAAAATAATATTTTTGAATAGAAAATATTTTTATTTGATCTTAAAAATCACAACATGAAATTGAATTTTTTAAACTTTTGTATTATTTATCAGCACTCGATTTGCTATACTTTAAAAATTTGCATTGTATCTTTTAGTGTTATAGATAATGTAACAAAATTGATGTACTTCTGGTGCATGTTGAACCATCAAGATCAGGAAACAACCCGAATGATGATTTAAGAATACTAAAAATTACACAAATACACAACTTATGTTTCCAATATTATAAAAATTCCCAATTCCTTAAATATATTTCAAAAATCTCAACATATACACAGAATCTATGTATGTTATGTATATTAATAGAGAGAGTAAAGTAATTAAAAAAATGGGAGAGAGTATAATTATTTTCAAAAGGGTTATATTTATGTTATTTATACATAAGAATATGATGAAGAGTTACCAATGATAACTCTGAAAGTTTGTGATTAGGAGCGATCATATGTATCCTCATTTATTTAGACGGAACTAGACAATTTTAAGTCCAAATTAGAGACTTTGCTTATTTCTTGATAATGGCCCGGTTAAAAATTGCTACTTTCCGTCTTTACGTAGTACTTACCTTGATATGAAAAAGTAGTAATTCAGATATAAATTGAATGTTTGAAATGGATTAGGCAAGTTATTCAGATATAATTGAATGTTTGAAATGGATTAGGCAACCGTTAAAGAGATTTATCAAAATCGTTTGGTAGAGAAAAAAACTTGCCAGTAAATGCATGGTGAATGTCATCATTGGATGAGTAGTGTAACTTTCCTACGAAGGAGATGTCATTTAACACTACTTACCATAAGGTGGATCTAGCAGTGAGAATAGGTTCACATAAAATATGAGAGAAAGATAATATGAAGCATTATGATAGAGTTTCTTAATTTATTTTTTGTTTGATTTTAAAATCTCTTGATTTATATCAGAGTTGAGAAACATAGACATTTCTTGATGTACAAAGTGCTCCTTTGAAGAATATTAACTTTTGTGTGCTTCCCTTTTTTGAAGGATTGAGGGAAGGTGCGTTGTTGGTTTGAAGGAAGGAGGATATTATTGTATGTGCTGAAATCGACATCCAAGTGTGCTTGGAACTGAATCAGATAAAGTTATGTGTTTCAAAACCTCAGGTATTTTCAACTGAAAAAAAAAAGGCTCGGAATTGCTAAATAAAGAGGGGAGAGGAAATAGCAACAGTTGTATTGATGGTGAAATTAACTTGAAATACTTTTTTTGATGGAGAATATTTGATGATATTTTCATGTACCTCTCAATTAGAACTGTCCAGAGCCATGCAAAAGCCATCCGCATTTTGACGTTCTTTTCCATTGCTAAAATGTTACTATTTTTTTTTTTTTAAATAGATTTATTAATAATGTGCATTTTCCTTTCCTAAAATTTAGTGTCAATTAATTGTTTGCTTGATTTGTAATTCTGTGTTAAACTTTTAACATTTACTTGTTTAATTGCACATGCCTCATACGTGTAACGTATTATTTAAAATTAAATAATTTTATGTATTGCAGAGATTTTTAATGAAGTGTAAAAAGTTCAAATTACTTTTCAAAGATTCTTCACATTTTGATATAATAATGTAAACATAAACATATATTTTAGTTTAAGAACATATATATTTTACCACCAGAAGTTTCAAGTGGTTAAGGGATCATCACGTTTGCGTTGCATTACCTCTTTTCCTTGCTGTCAGAGGTTAAAAGAGACGCATAGATTTGAACCATATTTGTGGTACAGTTTTTTTTTTTCTAATTTTAAAATCTTTGTTTGTTTTTAGAATCAAATAAATCATTGATTACATTCTTATTACATATTTAAAATTTTCAAGAATTTGGTACTTCTCAAATTTTTCTTATTCTAGCGCTTCTATATTTATTTCTAGATTTTTTAAATCTTCTTAAAATCAAATTTAGTTGATTTAGAATTCTTAAACTAATGGATAAAGCATTAGTTATCATTAATTTTAATGACTTCTAATAAGAAAGGTTTTATCATAAATAAAATTAATGACTTCTAATTAAATAAAATTAATGACTTCTAATAAGAAAATGTTTTACCATAAATATATTTAATTAATTTCAACTTTTAAATATTATGAAAAATTAGTGAAAATAATTTAATTATTTTCAACTTTTAAATATTAAGAAAAAATAGTGTAAAGATGATTTTGTCTGAAGCAAAGATTTTTAATGAAGGACCAAAAGTTTAAATAATATTTCTAAGACTCTTTACACTTTTAATATATTAATTATAGATTATAGATTATAAATATAGATATAGATTATAGATTATATATATAGATTATAGATATTGATTATATATATGTAATTGTATAGAATTCTCTTTTCTAGATACCATATAGTTGTATAGAATCACAAACTATTTTCTTTTCTAGAATATGACTTAATTAAGGATTGTGTAGCTATATATATAGTTGTATAGAATCACAGAGTATTCGTTTTCCTAGAATATGACATTATTATAAATTGTGTAGTGATAATAACATATTTTATCAACATGGATTGTGGTGCATTAGATGGGGCTGCTTCACCCTTAATCAGAGGTCGAGGGTTCGATCTTGGGTATAAAGAAAACTCTGTTGGGAGTGCTGCCACCTTAATAGGCCCTGCAACGCGCGATTCAGATTAGTCGGAACTCCAATGCGGGCACCAAACATCGGACACTGGATGAAAAAAAAACATATTCTATTTTCTAGAATAAAACTCATATTGTATATTGACTGAAAACAAAAAGCTATTCAGAAAATCAACTGTTTCTTTATTTGTATTTCGTCCTTCTCTATAGATATAATATTTGTCATAACCATAAATATCCTATATAGAGCACACAAGAATAGCATGTACTAATTTATATGGCATCATTGTGAGTCACGGTTTTTTTTTTTTTTTTTTTAAATTTTTTTTATAAAACTTATGATTTAGGTTAAATTCTAATATATTTGTATAATTGTAGATCATTATTTGTTGGTCAAATAATTAAATTAAATTTTTTCTTAATATGAGAATATCCTTTTGAAAAAGGTGTATTATCACTCTACAAAACTAAAATGTATTACATTTTCTTTTTGATATACATATGCCACCTCAAATACACTTAATCAAACACCTTAATAAATTATTATCTTACTGGCCACTTTAAGCATTACTAGTTTAATTATACGTGCCTCTCACGTGTAACATTTGATTATTTAAAATTAAGTAATTTTGTCTATTATAAAGATTTTCAGTGAAGCATAAAATTTTTAACTCACTTTTTAAAGTTCCTTCACATTTTAATATAATAATGTAAATATAAACATATATTTTAGCGTAAACAAATATATATTTTACCATCAGAGTTTCAAGTGGTTAATCGATTATCATTTTTGCATTTGTCATGCATGACCTTTTTCCATTGCTGTGAGAGGCTAAGAGAGATGCATTAATTTGAACCATATTTGTGGTACAATTTTATATATATATATATATATATATATATATATTTAAAATCTTTCCTTGTTTTAAAAGTTAAATCTTTACAAAATCACTGATTACATTCTTATTACGTACTTAAAATTTTTAAAAATTTGGTACTTCGTAAACTTTTTTTATTCTAGAGCTTTTATATTTGTTTTTAGATTTTTCAAATTTTCTTAAAATTAAATTTAGTTGATTTAAAATTCTTAAATAATGAAAATTGTATTAGTTGACATTAATTCCGACGACTTCTAATATGGAAAGGTCCATAAGTATATTTATTTAATTTTCAACTCTTAATATTAGAAAAAATTAGTGAAAAGATGATTTTGTCTAAAACAAAGATTTTTAATGAAGCACAAAAAGTTCAAATTACATTTCTAAGCTCCTTCACACTTTTAATATACTAGTTTTTCTTCACATGCGTTGCACGTGTAACCCGAGTCGTACAAGATTTTATATAAAGTATCAATAATATTTTAAAAAGGGGAAGGGACCAAATTTTCCCTTCTAATTTGAAAAATAGGCTAAATATACCATTGGTCCTACTATGAGGTTATATTTACCCTCGTTGTTATATTTTGGAGTCAAATTTACCCTCGTAATTAAGAAATTTTTCGCTTATACCCTTCTTCTTAACAGAAAGCCTAAGATCAATATTACAATATACCCCATTTTTAAAAAATAAAATACACTCACAAAATATGAAGAAAGATATATTTACCTATTTTTTCAAAGTAGAGAAGTGACCCTTTTTCCTTAAAAAATATTTGAGTAAATAACTATACATGAGAAAATAAAGTGTATAAATTTATGTGAATAAATAGTATTCAAGTATTATCCTTATTTTGTTATATTACAGCTATATAATAAAATTGTTAATATAAAAGACATCGACTATAGTTAAGAATTAAGATGCTGAAGTGGTAACAATGCGACAAGAAATAATAGTATTATGCATTACAACAATAATTCAAGAACACATTTATAAGTAACCAAATATTCCCTCTATTGCTTTTTATTTGCCTCCTTTTTTTGTGAATTAATTTGACTAAATTTCAAATTTAAATTAGATTATATTAATTTATTTTTTAAAATTAAAATTTAGATATTCAGAAATTATAACAAAAGTGCTATAAATTACTATAATTTTTGTTTCTTAATTTGATTAAGAAATATATCTTTAAATGTTTGTCAAAATTTTGTATGGATAACTTAGATAAACTATTTGTTATAGTTCGATGACATATTTGATCTTTTTTTTCCTTTTATAATTGAAGTTTACAGTGACTGTCAATCTCAAATTAGCACAATTAATTGTAGAAAAGAGGAAGAAACACATATAATCTTCTTCTTCTTCTTTTTTGTCTAGAGGAGAGAGAAATTGGAGCAGTGTTTTTTTTCTTCAAATTCCACCTATAAAAGTCGCAAAAGTTCATGTAACATTGCAAGATATTCAATACTTGAAAATCAATATGCAATATATACTGGAGAAACTCTACACAAAAGAAATCTTATTAGGACCTACTTATGTACCATAGAACCAGGAAGCAATGATACCATATAGCTGCTATCACCGGATACGTAGAAAGCATAATGACACTGACTTCAAACTTCAAATCCATTCAATGCTCTCTATCAGCATGTTCTCCAATTTAAAACTCATTTCTTTTTAACCTTATGGAATGGAATTCTCTTTGTTTCCCGACTAGCTGTCATATCTCCCCAAAGTAAATTCAAGAGTGCCATTGGCAATTCTCCTACTTCCCTATTTTCAATAGTTTTTCCTCCCACATGATGATAGGTAATAAAGGAAGTGTTCTTTTAAAATACATCATTTCAACAACTTATTTGGCATCTTCGACTGTGACGTCAGTAGTTTTGACACATTTCAGATGTCCCTTCTCAACAAACTTGGGCGTAAGTTGAAGAAGCCTCAAAGCAGTGCACCCAATTAGGATCTTATCAAAGATAGAAAGTATAAGCTCCTTATCAGAATTTATAAAAGCAACATTCACATTTGAACCCTTAACGATATAACCTTCTTCATCAACCTAGAAAGATAAAAAGAGGTAGCAGATGTTAAAATTGAAAGAAAGAAAAAAACTACACACAAGAAAGAAAATATCCCCAACAACCTATTCGTAAGACATGATAGTGAAATTATTATATTACCAATAAAGAAAAAAGTTAGCAAAGGGATCAACTATCCTGAAGTATTGAATTTTAAGCTCTGAACCAATGCATAATTACATGATCCCAATGGGATCAGACAACACAAGCTAGCTCATATAATAATGTACATGTAAAAAAAATTTAGAAAAAGAAAGAGGAATCAAACATATTGAAAAAAAAACTACTTAAAATTGCATTTGAGAGTACCCGAACTCGATGCAAGGATATCAATGTCATAATTTAGAACAATCCTTACATGTAATTTGTGCTAGAGTAAGAGCAAGGGCAGCTTAAACAATACGATGGCCTAAAGCAAAGTTTTGATGAGACAAAGTGTATGCCATTACAACTAAAAAGGTAATATATTATCTGGGTTTAATTTCATAGTGGATGCTATTTCATAAAAAATAACATAATTTTTTATAATTACTTTCAAACTTCAGGGCACCAAATCAATTTTCAAGTTTCAGACCAAACCACTCCCTTTACTACTGGCCATCCTACACTTGATTCTTAAGACAGAGTAATATGATCAAAGAATTATATTGTTAATTATTAAATAAATGAAATGCACAGACAGTCTTATTAATAAGATACATCATCAATGTCAAAGAACATAACATCTCTGGTTATTTATGGCTTAATCATTCCAGCAAATGATTGATGTGTGAGCTAATGCTAACGCATTTGAAGCTTTTAACTAAGAATAATTGCGAAGTCTTAAGCAACTTTTATCATTTTTGATTGGTTTATGTTTGATTTTGCAGTAGAAGCTAATATGATAGAGAACCAACAAGAATGGAAGCAAAGGAGTTGAAATAAGAAGTAGATAGAGGCAAAAATGTGGTTGACGACATTTCTAATAAGTCGTCAGCCTTGTGATAAGCTATCAGATTCATCATCAGCCATAGACGTAGAATTGGCCTAAGATTGAAAGCTGTGATGACATTTTGTGATAGGTTGTCGAGGATCTCATAAGCCATTAAGAATGCCGTCAAACTAAGGTAGCACATGAGAACTGAAGAAGAGACTTGGCGACATTTTGTGATAGGTCATCAAAGAGCTGATAGGGCATAACTTTTTATCGTCAGTGGTAGGCAGCAAGCACCAAAAGCATAAAGGAAGTTGATGACATTTGTGATAAGTCATCAGCCTCCTGATAGGCTATCACAAATGGCGTTACCTAACCCGAAGAATTTTTGAATTTTATTATTTTATTTCCATAATTAGGGTAAACTATTTAAAGCCTTATTTAGGGTTTTCTTAGGAGTTCCAGACCTTGAGTTTTGAGCAATATACTTTGATTTTTTTCTCTTTAACTTTTTGGCTTGATAAAACAATTACCTGGAAGAGATTATATTCATTATTTTGGAATTTCCTTTGTGAGTTAATTTGAGAATCTCTAGTTTCTTTTCATCTTGTGGTAAGTCTATCTTTCAAAGCATAAATTCATCTAGGTGTTTTAATTATTACATCATGAGCGGCTAAATTCCTTTAACCCAAATTATGGGATTTAGGGTTAGGTCTTGATAAGATGTTGAGTGTTTAAGATTCGAAAGGTGGTAGGACTCCTTGATGATTCTGATATTTTAATTATTTTCTGTTGGTTGGAAATAATAGATACCACCTACTTTGATTTGCTTGAGAAAGAAATCAAATATAGTAGGAAGTGAATTATCAATAGGGACTTGAAAATACTCCGTTTAATAATCAATGCTGTAACAAGGTTGGTTAACCTGAGGTAAAATCTGGTGAATATAAGTTCCCTAAGTTTGAGGGGATTAGGTAATTAAATGCTTAGGTAGGTCGAGAGACATTTAAGCATAATTTCGATAAAGATAACTTCTTGTCCTACCTACCGTGAGAATCTTGAACCACTAGTAGCATCTGTCAAGTACCAAAATCCCTAGTGAACATAATTCTAGTTTTTTTCATAAACTCTTGATTATGAACACTAAATCTAAAGTAACCAACAATTACTTGTTAAACTAAAACCCCCTTTTTAAGAAACATCCAACTATCAGTTAATTAAATCGCAAACGACTTATGTTCACACCATATTCCATGTGGGATTCGACCCCAATCTAGTTGGGTTTTATATTGAAAATGATCTCTTACATTCTCATTAGAGAGGTGTGGTTTGAGTGTTATAAAAAATGGCGCATTGCTAGGGAATAGGATTGTAAACTAAAGTTTGTGTGTGCAAATTGACTGTTAGTTAAGTTTCCTAGTTTTACTTTTATTTGTTATTTTTTTGTTTATTGTAGGATCTTTATAGTGCATGCCAAGAACCAGAAGTTTTGGTGAACCATTATTACCACCTTATCCAGAACCGCAATAAATTGGAAGAATGATAGAACAACAAGAGGCTGACAGATTAGCAGCCTTAGCTAGAGCTCAGGTGAATGTGCAAAATGTTGGTCAACAAGCACGACATCAAAATCCTGAGGACGAAGATTTGGGTGACTAGGAGTTGCTGAATCCTGGTAACCCAAAGCGTGCAGAGTAGATAGCTGCACCAGTACGACATAATGTTAATAGGAATCATCCATTCCGAGAAAGACAAGAGTACTAGACGGTCCAGTATGATCTCAATGATGATAATGATGGAATGGATGGAGTAGGTGAAACAGGTGAAATTATTCCTCTACCATTGGTACCTAGAGCTAAATTCAACATTACTAGTACTATAATCCAACTCCTCAATCCGAAGGGGTTGTTTGGTGGCCTTCCTGGTGATGACCCGACCTGTATCTAGTGAATTTTATCGCCATCTATAATTTTTTTAATAACCCAGGAGTGGGATAAAATTCTATCTAGTTGAGATTGTTCTCGTTGTCTCTGTCTGGGGAGGCAACTTTGTGGCTAAATGAGCTGACGCCCGATTCTATAACTAACTGGAGGCAGTTAAAAGGAGCTTTCCTAGAAAGGTTCTTTTTGCCTTCCAGGAGGGTACAGTTGAGGGACGAGATCAACAACTTTAGAAAACTCTACACTGAAGCCTTGCATGAAACCTGGGAAAGATTTAAGAAGAAGCTGACACAGTGTCTGAACCACAACATGACGGATATACATTTGATGAGGACTTTGTACAGGGCTCTTAACTCTATTACAAAGCCAATTGTAGACAATTTTGATGGTGGTTTGTTTGTTGATCTTACATTTCCAGAGGCTTCAGAGATGCTGGAAAAATGACCAAACAGAGTTGGGCATGGCATATCTGAGACTCTGTGGTGTCCAGCCTTACTGCTTCTGTAGGTATTACTGTGGAACAACGCAGAAGAGAAGAAGAGCGTGACCAAGACATGGCTCACCTTAAAACACAGATGGACTTTCTAACCAAGCACTTGCTATCAATCAAGATTAAAAAGGTGAAAGGTGTGGGATCTCAGGATAGGATTGAGGCTGATACAGATGAAGAGGCTAACTATATTAATAATCAGGGGGGTTTTCTAGGCAATAGCCAAGGGAATCAAGGTCAAAGCTTTTATGATAAGCCTGGTTATAAAGATAGGGAGCAGGGAAATTGGAGGAATAATAATGACAGGAGAGGGCTATATGTTCCTCCTGGAAATCGTGAGGCTGCTTCAATAAGTTCTGAAAAGATGTCCATAGAGAACATGATGGCTTAATTATTGAAGGGAGTAAAAGCGACTAACTCTGGTGTAACTACCATGAAGACCGATCTGACATTCATCAGCCAGTTGATGCACTCGCACTCCACCATAATCAAATAACTAGAGCAGCAGATGAGCCAAGTCTCCACAGCATTCAACCAGAGGAAGAGCAAAATGTTACCAAGTGATACAGTCCAGAATCTACGAAAAGATGGCTCATGCATGGCTATTACCATTAGAAGTGGTAAGATATTACCTGGCCCTTTTGTGGGAAAACCTGTAGCTGATAAGGTAGTTGATGTTGAACTGAAAGAAAGTGGTCTAGTGGAGTCTGAGAAGCTGGATAATTTTGATGATGCTTCGAAAAGAAGTAATGAGAATGAGAAGGAGTTAGTGCTGAAAACTATCCCAAGACCACCACTTCCCTTTCCTCAACGATTGAAGAAGAAAACTGATGATGCAAAATTCAGCAAATTCATGGCAGTACTCAAAAAATTGACAATAAATGTGCCTTTGGTTGAGGCTCTTGAGAAAATTACAGGATATGCAAAGTTCATGAAAGACCTTTTGAATAAGAAATAGAAGGTTAGCCATGAGTTGGAGGACAATCTCCTTCATTATGGTGCTATCTCTACAAGGTTTTTAGTGCAGAAAAAGGCAGATCGAGGAGCGTTTACCATCCTGTGTACTATTGGGTCCATAAATTTAACAAAAGCACTATGCGTTTTGGGAGCCAGTATAAATATAATTGCACTTGTTGTGTACAAGAAACTGGGTTTGGGGGATCCTACCCCAACGAACATGCGATTCGTAATGGCAAATAGGTCTGTAAAGCGGCCAGTGGGTATATTACACGATGTATTGGTAAAGGTGGCCGACTTCATTCTGCCTGCTAATTTTGTATTTCTGGACTGTATGGTGGACTTCAAAGTGCCCATTATTTTGGGTAGACCATTCCTTGCAACTGGGAGAGCGATCGTAGATATAGAGCTGAATGAGCTGAAGTTCAGGCTCAATGACAAGGAAGCAAGATTCAAAATACACTCATCCATAATACCGGCAAAAGAGATGAGTGTTTTCTCAATTGTGGACGTATTCTATAAAGATGGTAAAGGGGTATCAATAGGTTGTCTTGACAAAGTCTGAGTAGTCAAGATAACTAAGTTGTGCCGTGACATTAATTCAGGCGCTATTGGGAGGCAACCCAAAATTTTTATACTCTAGTAAATTATTTATTTTTATAGTAGGTTATAGTTCAAAGAAGGTGGAATCAATGTATTCAGCCAAGTACCCCTGACGATATTTTTGACGGGTTGTCACGATTGTGATAAGCTGTCAGATTTATTGTCAGAGACCTCAGCTCTGAAGAAGGGCCTTTCAAGGCTAATGATATTTGTGATAAGCTATCACAATTGTGACGGCTTATTAGAAATGTCATCACAAAAAACCCAACATTAGCTGAAACTGTGGGCCAAATTAAAAAGACCCGACCTGACCCACAACTTGGCCTTTCCACCTTCCCTCTTAGTTTTTAATTCCTTTAAGTTATTTTTCTTCTATACTTAGAGTATTTTCTTCCCTTCTTTGAACTCTTTCTAAGTAAAACAATAATAAAGCTTCCTTGTATGTGTGTGGGCTTACAATCAAAATCAAAAACCTCTCTTTACTTTTTCTTGCACGTGTAATCAAAGAGAAGGTCTCTATTAGGTAGGCTCGAAACCTAACCTTTCTTTTCAATTGGTAAGTGGTAAGCTGAGGTTAGCTCAAGTTCCCAAGAAGCTTAAACCAATTCCAACTTGTAGAAAGGGCTAAAAATTAGAACTAGGCTTTACTGTGCAAGCCTAAGGCTTAAAAGTTTAGCACAAAAACAAAACTCGAGTGGATTTTAAGAAAAAATAGAACCAAAAATTGAGTTAAAGTTAAGTTGGGGGTTCTGATAAGAGCTGACGACATTCATGATAAGCTATCACAACTGTGATGGCTTATTAGAAATGTCATCAAAGGTTGCTAAAAATATTGTGGGTTCTATTTAGAGCTGATGACATTTATGATAAGCTACCACATTTGTGACGGCTTATTAGAAATATCATCAGAAGTTGATAAAATCTCATGGGACTGTTTAAGGCTGACGACATTCATGATAAGCTATCATAACTGTGACGGCTTATCAAGAAATGTCGTCACACCTATGACCTGAAGCAATACTAAACCCATTCAAGGGGTGTGGAATTTCAATGATCGATGTGCTTGTGTTTGTACTCTTGAGGGTCAACTAATGGGTTTTCTTTTACTACAGGTCTTGAAATGGCACCCAAAGGAAAGAACTCAAAATCCACAAAGAAAGTGACCAAGGAAAGTATATATCAAAGACTCTTTAATGAAGAGTCCGATTATAAAGAGAAAGAGCCTCTGCTCAGGAAGCAAAAGAAGAAGCAAAGCTCTAAAAAAACTCCACCACCCGGAGAGTGAAAAAAGTGATACTGAGACAACAACATCTGAGCATACAGCTCCTGAGCAGTCGGCCTCTAAGCAACAAGAGTCTGAATATGCTGCATCTGAAGAGCATGCTTCAGATTAGCCTGAGTCTGAGGAACATGAGTCTGGGAAACCTGAATCTGAGGGACCATCAACTGAGTCCCCTTCTGATGAGCCATAAGATGATGAAGACTCTCCGATTTGAGGAACTATGGTCAAATGCAAGAATCCTAAAGTCTGAGACGGTACTAGATGGCAGATTCCTAAAGCTCAAAAAATCTTCTTTGATGGGCTTCGTAGAACCAAAAGAAGAGCTGTCAAGATGCCAATCTTTGAGGAGAAGAGAATCATAACTCAGGTACCCAGAAGTGGGGCAGAAATTTCATGGCTATGATTTAGGAAGGACTACACAAGGAGGAAATTCAATTTTCCCTACACTAGTTAGGGAGTTCTATGAAAACTACCAAGCTCGCTTGGAAAACATGTGTAGAGAAGGAGAGAAAGCAGCTGATCAACCTTTATTGGATAAAGTTTTGGTGTGGGGCGTAATGGTGGATGTTTCTAAAGCAACAATCAATAGGTTCCTTCATGGCACGAACTTCACTCCTCAGGCCACTTCATTTACTTTATATGCCTGATTGATGCATCGAGAAAATCAGCAAAATTGGTTAGCCGCACTCATAGCTGATGGAGAACCAGCATGGCTAATAAATCTGAGTGAAAGGATCTGTAAGGCCTCTTTGACTTCAGAGAAAAGATTTTGGTGGGGTATTATATGTACGTGGTTGATGCCCACAGATGGTGATAATATCCTCGGGGATGACAGAGCAATATTAGTCGGAAGTTTTGTGGCTAACCTTAAATTGAATTTTGGAAGATTATTACCGAAGATATAAAAATTTGTGTCTCGAGGTTTGATACAGTATATCCCTTCCTTTTTTAATTACAAGGTTGTGCAGGGCAACAAATGTGCCAAAGATTTTGGGGCAAGAAGAAGAACTCCTTGCCAAGAAGACCCATAATCCTACCAGAAATGAGGAAAATCAGCCGAGGCTAATGTTTGATAGGGGCTCAGTGATTCCCACTGACCTACCAATCACAAATACTAGTTCAGTGCCTAATTTAGAGATTCTTGATTCTGAAGCTGTACCTCTAACATCCACAATAACGGCAAAATATCAGTGCGTAGAACTGAGACAATTCCTCCAACTGTAATGCCTACAACAAAATTTGCCTTCAACCTTATGAATTTCAGAAGAGTAGCAAAACAGTCCAAGTGGTGCGAGGTTCCACTTAAACTCTTTGCCAAGCAATTTGCAGCTGTAGTGGACAAGAGGGTTAAGGCTGTACTTGAGCCTTACAAGGCTCTACCGGGCCAGATTGATGAATTGGAGAACGTCTTCAATGCTTATTTGAGAGAGAGTTCTGCTCCTGAGATGGAATTATTTAGATCAGACCTAGATAAAGTAAAGATGAAGGTTGGAAAGCTACAACATCACCACTTTATAGCGTCATTAGACTCGGTAGCTGAGGAGTCTGAGGGAGAAATCCCAATGCTTGATCTCACAGAGGAGCCAGTGAAGAAAAAGAAAAAAAGTGAGAAGAAAGGCAAAGAAAAGAGAGAGAGGCCCGACAATGATGAAGAAAGAAATACAAAAAAAAGGGTAAGAATAAAGTCTGAAAAGAAGGAGATGAATAAGGCAAGGATTGAGTCCTTAGCGGACAATGAGAAATGGGAGGCAACCATCCGAGCGAGAGCAGTAGGTGCCTTCACCAGTAGGCCTTCAGAGACCGATAGACCAGTTGCACTAGAATAGTTCGAGGCCCCTGATGAAGAAGCAGCAGCAAGGTCAGGAACCCATGACCCCCGAGATTAATTTATTCCAGGTATACTCTAACCCTAAGTTTAGATTTTCTTTGATTTTTAGTTGACGGTGTAGGGTAAATTTGTTGTAAAATTTTGTAGTCAACTAGGAGAAATACTTGTACTTGAGGTAGTTGAATTGTTTTTGTGATTTTTTTCCACCTCTTCAAGTGTTCAACTACTTTAAACTGAGTGATTTGTGTTTAAGCTTGACCACCGTGCATCTTTATATGGCATTAGTTCTAGTATTATAATAATCATTGCTAAATAGTGGAATGAATTGAATGAGTCATAGATTGTGATATACTTGTGTGCCGTGTGTGTGTGAGCTGCTACTTAGTTCCCTCGGTGTGCTGAAACTAGAACTTGCCTGGTTAGTCTTACCTAGGTTGAAGGATAGGGGTTAGGAAAGGATCATAGGCCATTTTGATATTAGCTCACTTTAGCTTAAATAACCTTCTCTATGCGTATAATATCTCTTGATCCCTGTTTTTAGCCTAATTAGCCTATTTTTTATGACACCTATCACCTTCCCATTTAGATCAAAATGAACTTGTTTTGGCCCTGGTCCTCCTTGGATACTTTGCACCTTGACTTAAGAAAATGACCTAAGTTGAGGGTGGCTATCATAGGGGTTCGTGATATAGAATGAGTATGAATAAAGGTAGCATAAAAAAAAGAACAAAAAGCTGGATGCAAAGAAAAAGAGAAAAAAAAGAAAAAGTGTGAAAAAAATTAAGTAATTGAGAAAAGACTGCACCCATCCTAAATAAGTTTGATCAAGAAAAGAAAAGAGCAGAAAAAGTTAACGAGTGAAGCCTCAGAAAGCTAGGGTAGTGTTAAGGAGGCTTAGTTACTTTAAATACCATCAAGTATCATACCAGCCCTAGCCTACATTATAAGCTTAAGAGAAGTCCTATAGTGATCCTAGCTGATCTATCTGAAAATTGGGGTAATGAAAATAAGGGCAAGCCTATGGTATTTGGCATACACGGATTGGAACTTCGTTCTAAGAGTGAGCGTTTTGATTGTCCCAATGGTAACATATATAAATACTAAGATGATGAGGGGGATTTATTTGCTGTGAGGGCACACTAGATAGGTTTCTAAGTACTAACTTGTTTGGAGAGTGTAATACTGGTATATGCATGGTTAATGTTGCTGAATTAATGCCGTAGAATGATGTCTGTGTGTTGCATTGGTGTTCTTTATTGTACTTGAAATGGCTGACCTAAGAGATGGTGAAAGTGTTTTGAGATAATGTGGATGATTGACTACCAAATGTGCCTTGTATTCTCTTAGTTATGTTGAGTTTCTTTAGGACAAGCAATTGTTTTAAGTTTAGGGTGTTGATGTGTGAGCTAATGCTAACATATTTGAGGCTTTTACCTAAGAATAATTGCGAAATCTTATGCAAATTTTGTCATTTTTGATTGATTTATGTTTGATTTTGCTGTAGAAGCTAATATGATAGAGAACCAACAAGAATGGAAGCAAAGGAGTTGAAATAAGAAGTAGATAGAGGCAAAAGTATGGCTGATGACATTTCTGATAAGTCATCAGCCTTGTGATAAGCTATTAGATTCATCGTTAGCCACAGACAGAGAATTGGCCTAAGATTAAAAGCTGTAATGACATTTTATGATAGGTCGTCAAGGATTTGATAAGCTATCAAGAATGCCGTCAACCTAAGGCAGCACATGAGAACTGAAGAAGAGACTTGACGATATTTTATGATAGGTCATCAAGGAGCTGATAGGGCGTTACTTTTTGTCATCAGCGGTAGGTAGCAAGCACTAAAAGTATAAAGGAAGCTGACGACATTTGTGATAAGTCGTCAGCCTCCTGATAGGCTATCATAAATAGCGTCACCTAACCTGAAGAATTTCTGAATTTTATTATTTTATTTCCATAATTAGGGTGAACTATTTAAAGCCTTGTTTAGGGTTTTCTGAGGAGTTTCGGACCTTGAGTTTTGAGAAATATACTTTGATTTTTTCTCTTTATCTTCTTGGCTTAAGAAAGCAATTACTTGGAAGAGATTATATTCATTATTTTGGGATTTCCTTTGTGAGTTAATATGAGAATATCTAGTTTCTATTCATCTTGTTGTAAGTTTATATTTCAAAGCATGAATTCATCTAGGTGTTTTGATTATTGCAACATGAGCAGCTAAATTCCTTTTATCTAAATTATGGGATCTAGGGTTAGGTCTTGAAAAGGTGTTGAGTGTTCAAGATTCAAAAGGTAGTAGGACTCCTTGATGATACTGATGTTTTAATTATTGTTTGTTAGTTGCAAACAATAGATACCACCTGCTTTGATTTGCTTGATAAATAAATAAAATATATTAGGATGTGAATTATCAATAGGGACTTGGAAATACTCTGTTTAATAATCAGTGCTGTAACAAGATTGGTTAACCTGAGGTAAAATCTGGGCAGTGAATAAAAATTTTCTAAGTCTGAGAGGATTAGGTAATTAAATGCTTAGGTAGGTCGAGAGAAATTTAAGAATAACTTCGATAAAGATAACTTGTTGACCTACCTACCATGAGAATCTTGAACCACTAGTAGCATCTGTCAAGTACCAAAAGCCCTAGTGAGCATAATTCTTGTTTTTTTCATAAACTCTTGATTACGAACACTGAATCTAAAGTAATCAACAATTACTTGTTAAACTAAAAACCCCCTTTTTGTGGAAACATCCAACTATCAGTTGATTAAATTGTAAATGACTTATTTTCACACCATATTCCCTGTGGGATTCGACCCCAACCTAGTTGAGTTTTACAGTGACAACGATCATTTACATTCTCATTAGAGAGGAGTAGTTTGAGCGTTATCAATCATGAAAATTTTACAACACATAAATTGTAGCTGAGTACTTCCCGCAATTAACATCTCTAACAGAGAATAACCAATTATCTAAGCAAATACTTCAAATTTTTAATACAATTAAATAGTTGTTAAAAAGAAGTCTGCATATAGCAACATTATGATATGTTTGTATATCAAATTTGCACTCAAAACTAGTGGGTACCATTATTCTAGAGGCGTACGTGGTGCAATCTGACTGAGTGAGGACTCTAAAGAAATAAAGGACACATAACCTGTCAACTGCGTTATCTATCCTACGTTCAATAAACTATGCATCCTTTTGTAGTTTCTTCAATCCCTTTCATATTTAAATTTACTAAGATGTATGCCTATATTCAAAATAAAAAAACCCTTCTTTACCGACTAACATCAAGCTTTTGATGGACTGTTTATATTAGCAGTTATTTTCAAGGCATATGATCATGATGGGATCAAAATCAAGGGACTGATTATAGATATCTAATACAATGTAAATCATTAAAAAGACAAATTTCAAAGGTCTTTGACACACATGTAATATAAAATAAACAGACCACAAATCTCATAAAAATTCATTAATTAGTTAAACACTATATACTTTCAAATAGATTAACATAGATTTTAACAACATGAAACGTACCTTGTACTATGGTGCTTTGATTACTCAAAAGAAGATGTCCCAATAGTATGTGATTCATACCAACATGTATGAAGATATAATGTTTTCCCTCTTTGGAAGATGAAGTTATATTGTTTGTTCCCTCCTTCCAATCGCCCTTTTAGGGAACAGCACATCTGTTGGTAAGTGTTGCTAATTAAGCATTAGGGCCTTTATTAGATTTGCTCTATTTTTGTGGCGTTTTAAAAAAATATTTTAGGTAAATAATAAGGAGGGTATTTTAATAATTTCACTTTAAATTTTTTGAGTTGGTGCTTTTAACGTAATATAGATTATAGATATAGATATTGATTATAGATATAGATATAAATTATAGATCTTGATTATAGATTATAGATTATAGATGATAGATTATAGATATAGATTATAGATTATAGATATAAATATAGATTATAAATATACATTATAGATTATAAATACAGATATATATATATATATATATATATATATATATATATATATATATATTCTATAATGAGTTTTTAACATGTATTTTGCTATGACTTTATTAAATTTCTGTTATTTATTTGTAAGCGATGCTTTAATGATTAATATGTTAACATGCTTGAATGAACATTCCAATATGAAACGAGTAGAACTAATACTTTTATATTATTCATACATCATATGGGCACGTGTACTAGTATCATGTAATGTGCATGTGGTGGAAACAATAGACAAATGGATAGATATTCATGTGGTAGAGAATAGAAACATGGACGGATCTTTTCTGAAAATTACAATGACATATATATGTGTAGTCATATAAATTTTATACAAATTAAATTCGAAATATATTAGTCCAAAAAAATATGATGGATTAATATGATTGGATTAATTATTTAAACTCAAATAAATATGAATCTGATTAATGTCTAATTTTTGTTGGGCTAATTCATTAATTTGAGCTACAAAAGATTAATCCCATTTTAACAAGCCAAAGGTGTCATCATATTCTAGAGGACCAATTTGGTGCCACATGTCAAATTACGTGGCATGGCAAGTTAAGTGAAGGAGCCAATAGGATCATGCAACATATCAAAATAATGCAGCATGCCTAGTGAAATCAAAAGCCCACAAAAATGCGTCATGTCACTTAAATTGGATTTGTCAAAAGAAATCCACCTTCACCATGACTCTTTCCTTCCCACAACTATAAATAGAGGTCTCAAAATTCAGAAAAGACACCTACAATTCAAATAAGAAGTAAGAGAGGGCTCATGGATCAAATGCCACACATTTCTTTACAAATTCAAACATTTAAGATCAGTTTATCAAAATTCCAAATCAAGACCACAAGATACAAGAATATCCTTGAAGGATCTTGAATTCAAGTACAAGTCAAAATCAAGTCCATAAAATCCATGAATCGATATCCAGTTCATTAAGATTCAAGAGCAACACCACAAGATTCAAGAACAAACTCCAAAGCCATTGAATTCAACTACAAGTAAAGATCAAATCCATCAATTTCATAGAGATTGTAACAATCACATATCGATATCAATAAAATGATTGTTAAAATATTTTTCTTTTCCTAATTATTATTTTCTCGGTCATGAAATTTTATTGTCCAACAAATTCTGGCACACCTAGTGAGACAATATCTTCTTCTTATCTCAACTTTTCTTACATCAAAGTTCAAGAACACTGAAATGACTTTCAAGAAGGTCAATTCTCAATCAACTGCCTCTAAAGCGGTTGATTCCAAATTCTCTGTTGAAGTAGAAAGCATTATTGGTGTTACGTTTAGAAGCTTTGGAGTTGTCACAAGGAGCAAGGCTAGCATGAAATTGCAACAAACACATCAAGTGTCATTTGAACCAACTTAAATTGTCAAATCTTCAACCCCAAAAGAAGTGAAGTTCAATGTAAGTGGTTCAGAAGAAGGAAACAATATGATAGAAACACTTAAGAAGACTTTTGATCTTCTTGAGAACTTTGGTTAAAAATACTTTCGTGCAAAGAACGATGGTCGTTCAACCAACATATCATCTCCACTTAGACTACGTAAGCCGAGTACTTTAAAGATCAACTTATGCAACAATCCATGTTACTCTCCAATATCTCTAGTGACCATGCAAGCAATGGTAGCTAATGCTTCATCTATGGAGTAGCATCTTCCAAACATAACAAAGGAAATTGAAGTCCTGACCAAATATATTCAAAATTAAGATGCTCAAGTAAATAAGTTGATGGAGAAGATGAACAACTTAATAGATGGAGAGTCTAGCCATGCACCTAAAAAAGATCTAAAAGTTCATGAGATAGAACATCCTATAAAATAAACACCACCAGCTAAGAAAGTACAAGTCTGTTTTAAGGGAATGATCCCAATTGATCAATTAAAGTTTACTTAAAGGGACACTCAAAGACAAGTATGATGTTGTCACCTGTAATGCCCGAATTTTCTGAATTAAAATGCTACACGGTGCTCATGACCTCGAGGGACCACAAACTAACCCATGACTGATATCTGTACCTATACACTACATATATAACGTAATAACGCAGAAAACATAAACATATAGGCCATAAGGTTCAACTAAATAAAGATCTATCAAGACACAATATCTATATGGGTGAAAGATACCCAAAATAACTAAAAACTGAATCAAATCTGAACTAAATCTGAATACTAAATCTGAAAGCCTCTAAGTACTATATGAATAAGGATTTGATGGAACATGTCTCTAACTAACTCTGTCTAGCAAAATTGAGCTAAAATAATAAATGAAACAAAATAATATCACCCTCGAATAGATGAGGACTCACTGCAACTCTACAGTTGGATGCTACAGCTGATCTGGAGCTCGTGTCTCTGAGCCTATGGTGTAAAATAAAAGAAATCACCATAGCACAAATGCGTCAGTACAACTGGAGTACTGAGTATATGAGTGAGGCAGGCTAATAGAAAAGGATTTATATGCATGAACAATGCTAACTGACTGACTGATATAAATGTGAGAGTGTAAAAATACATACATAGTAACAAAGATTGTGAGAACGTGATGGCTAGATCTGTATGATAATACACAGTTTACTGATAACTGACATGGCTAAAACTATAGTTTTGATAACATGGGCAACTGTATCTGACAGTCTTAAATCTGATGGAACTATTTGAGTTCCGCACTATAACTGAATTTGATTGTATCTGACAGTCCTGATATACTGATATCTGAAGAACTATTTGAGTTCTTTTACTGAGACTGATTCTGAAACTGTAAGAGATAGTTTTTTAATCGACATACCCCATATGTACCATTACGGCTAAGATGGGGTCCAATCTCTGCCCTAACTGGAAGGGTGTCAATACCGTGCCATTGGTAAGGACAACATATGAGTAACCCTCATATAATAGGTAACTCTAGTGAGAACGATGGGAACCCTTATATAACAGGTTAAGCCACCTCATCTACCCTCATATAACAGGCTGCGATGTCTCAACCTATGCTGGCTACATAGTTCTGGAATGCAAGGATGACTACTAAGAATTATAACCTCATATACAGGTGAGTTCCCATCCTTGGGTTTACTTTGTGCTAACTCCTACTCCCATCTGAAGAGACTGAACATGATTTAACTGACTGTACATAAGTAGAACTTACTGAATTCCATTGACTGATAGAGTAGTACTATTATCTGAGAGTTAACTGAGATCATGAGATTTTTGAGGATTACTGAGTCATATGACTGACTGAGTTCTATAGATTACAGCTTGACTGTGATTATCGTGACAACATGACATGGCTCTAGGCACACAACTGTGTTTTTTTTGGGTACGAATACCCCCAGGACTCGATAGAAGGAAACTAACACACATGACATGACTTGATCACAAGATTTGAGTCAACAATTCATAATATCATAAGTAGGGGATATCATATTTCATATAGTTATTCAATATCTTAAACATTGTAGGGAATGCATGGATATGTTTCGTGTGCATATTACATATCTCCATTATCTTGCATGCTTCATACCACCATAATAGCAATACATGAAAAGCATGGAATTCATATTGAAGTATATAGATAACATGAAATTGTCATTTACACATCATAGAACCATACAAACATGAATTTCTAGCATCCTAAGCATTTTATCAAACACCTTGCATGCATACTTTAAGGCATAGGTGGGTTTCACACTTGCACCATATTAAACCACCTCAAGTTCATGGTTTTTCAATTAACAAACATATATATTCCATAAGAACACCTTTAGACATCACATTGAAAATTAAATAACAATCATCAACATGTACATACTCATATCACCATAAAATAATATTTAAAATAGGGTTCTTGAGCTCTATGAATGAATTGGATCCATAGATGAACACTACACATATCTTAGTAACTGAATCTTGAAAGAAATCTAATGTTTTTGAAGGTTCTTGAAGAATTCCTTAGGCTTGCTCTTGAGGAGATGATCTTGAGATAAAACCCTTATCTTGTGGTTAAGAGTGTAAGAGAGGGTTTTTAAGATGCTTAACTGAAGAAAAATAGGAAAAATTACGCCTCTTTATGGTTATAAGTCGAGGAAGGTGAAGAAAATGACCAAAATACCCTTATGAAATAAATTCCCAGTTGCTGAAAATCATAGCTGATGACATTTGTGACAAGGCATCAAAAATGTGGTAAGCCGTCAAAAATATCGTCACACAGGAGCTGATATTGATGGTTTTTGCCTAAGTTTGACGACCTTCATGGTAGGGCGTCACAAATGTGGTAAGCTACCACGAATTTCATCACTTAGGAGCTGGTTTCTACCTAAGGCTGACGACCTTCGTGGTAGCGCTTCACAAATGTGGTAAGCTATCACAAATGTCGTCACACAGGAGCTGGATTCTGCCTAAGGCTGACAACCTTCGTGATAGGGCATCACAAATGTGGTAAGCTACCACGAATGTCGTCACTTAGGATCTGGTCTCTGCCTAAGGCTGACGACCTTCGTGGTAAGGCATCACAAATGTGATAAGCTATCACGAATGTCGTTACACTGCTTCTAGCCTGACATGCTGGATTAAAATAGGAATAACTCTTTGCTCCGATATCGGATTTAGGCAAAATTTGTATCATTGGAAAGATAATTCAATTATCTATCTTTTGATAGGTTATTAGCTTAAAAATTCTGAGAATAATGAGAGATATTCTTATTTGAATTTGACTTACCAATATCCTTCTCAAGATTTCAATCGGTAAGGAATATTTTGATTCATTTGATAGCTGGGAGTTATTTGAAGCCTTAATGTACATCTAACTTACTCATAAAAATATAAAATAACCATGATATACTATGCATGAGCTTGGTACATGGCTTTAATATTGGTTTGGATTTTTTGGGGTATTACAATATCTTTTCCTTGGAAACATTCATCCTCGAATGATGACTGCTTGAGAGGGGAGAAAAGATAAAATGATGCATACACTGATCATGCTCAATTGGAATATGATTTTAGGACTGAATTGAATTCTAAACTGAATATACCCCAACTGAACATGTATATCTGATGCATGACTGATAAGATGAACTCATGAATGCATGATAAGCTATGCACTGATACTTCATACCAATTTTATACTAGAATTTTGAACATGTAACTGAATAAGCTCAAGGAAAATGGTTACCTTTAGCTAAGTCTAAATTAGCATAGAAAATATGAGGTTACTTGGTTCACATGTCTGCTTCTGCTTCCCAAGTAGCTCCCTCCATGGACTGATTCCACCAAAGAACCTTGACTAGAGTTACTTCTTTGTTCCTCAGCCTACGAGTCTGATAGTCGAGGATTTCGACTGGAATCTCTTATAAGAGAGGCTATTCTGAATGTCAATGCTCTGAATAGGGACTACAATTGCTTGGTCACCTATGCACTTCTTGAGCAAAGAGATATGGAAGACTAGATGGACTGAGGCTAGATATGAAGGCAATTCAAGCTCATAGACTACCTTATCGAAACGGTTGAGAATCCTGAAGGGACCGACATATCGGGGACTGAGCTTTTCCTTCTTGCCGAATCTCTTCACTCCTTTCATGGGAGAGATCTTGAGATATTTATAGTTATCGACCTCGAATTTGAGATCCTTTTTACGAACATCCACATAAGACTTCTGTTATCTCTGAGCAGCCCAGAGTCTTTCTCTGATCAACTAAACTTTCTCTAAGGCATCGAATACTAAGTCAGGTCCTATGACTACGGTCTCACTAACTTCGAACCAAATGATCGGAGACCTACATCTCCTACCATAGAGAGCTTCAAATGGAGTCATCTGAATGCTGGAGTAATAGCTGTTGTTGTATGCGAACTGAATCAAAGGAAAGTGGTCATCCTATCTTCCCTTGAAATCAATTGCTCACGCCCTTAGCATATCTTCTAGAGTCTGAATGGTCTTTTCTGCTTGACCATCTGTCTGAGGATGAAATGCAGTACTGAGATAAACTTGGGTACCAAGGCCCTTTTTGAATGCTTTGCAGAAGTTAGAGGTGAACTGGGTACCTCTATCTGAGATGATAGATAGTGGAACACCATGTAATCTGACCAACTCCCTGATATAGAGTTTCACATAATCCTCGGCTGATTAAGAGGTACGAACTGGAAGGAAATAAGCTGACTTGGTCATTCTGTCTACAATGACCCAAACTGAATTATGCTGATGACGTGTTCTAGGAAAACTCGTCACGAAGTCTATGTTCACTTCTTCCCACTTCCAAGTCGGAATAGTGAACTCCCGCATGGAACTACTAGGTTTCTGATGCTCTATCTTAACTTGCTGACATGTAGAGTACTTAGCCACAAACTCTGCAACATCCCTCTTCATCCTACTCCACCAATAGATCTCCCACAAGTTGTAGTACATCTTAGTGGCACCTGGATGAATAGAGTATCACTCACTATGAACTTCTGCAAGAATTCGCTGCCTCAAGTCATCTACACCAGGAACACACAGACTATTCTGACAATGAAGAACACCATCTCCCCTGAAGGAGAAAACCTCTAATTCCTGACTCTGAACTTACACTTTTAGCTTGACAAGGCTAGGATCCTTGTCTTGCTTCTCTTTTACCTTGAAAACTAGAGATAACTCTGAACTACTCTGAACACATACACCACCCTCTGAAGAATAGACAAAGCGAACTCCTAGTTTGGTAAGCTAATGAATCTCTTGAGTTAATTTCTTCTTACTATCCTCAACATGGGAAACACTACCCATGGACAGTCTATTGAGTGCGTTGGCCACTACATTGGCCTTTCCAGGATGATAAAGGACACTCATGTCATAATCCTTCAAGAGCTCTAACCACCTTCTCTGAAAAAGATTGAGATCTTTCTAGGAAAAGACATACTGAAGGCTCTTATGATCTGTAAAGAAGTCTACATAAACACCGTATAGATAATGCCTCCAAATCTTTAAGGCAAAGACAACTGCTGCTAACTCAAGGTTATGAGTAGGATAATTCTTCTCAAGGGGCTTTAACTGTCTGGAGGCGTAGGCTATGACTATACTAAGCTGCATGAGGAAAAAACCTAAACCTACTCTGGATGCATCCCAATATACTACGAATTCATCGGAACCGTTGGGAAGTGCTAAAACTAGAGATGAGGTGGGTTGAGTCTTCAACTCTTGAAAAATCTTCTCGCAAGGTTTTGACCACTGAAACTTGACCTTTTTCTGAGTCAATCTAGACATAGGAGATGCAATAGAAGAAAATCCCTCTAAAAACCATCGGTAATAGCTAGCCAAACCCAAGAAACTCCTGATATCTGATGGAGAGACAAGGCGAGGCTAGTTTTTTACCGCTTTGGTTTTCTAAGGATCTACTCTAATGACATCATCAAAAATAATGTGGCCAAGAAATGCTACAGATCTTAGCCAAAATTCGCACTTATTGAGTTCTGCTGGTGCCATTCTATATGGTGGAATAGAAATAGGCTGAGTATCTGGGAGAAGGTCTATGCCGAAGTCTATTTCACTTTTGGGGGGAATGCCTGGAAGATCTTCAGGAAAGACATCTGAATATTCATTAACCATTGGGACTAATTTGAGACTGGGAGATTCGGAACTAAAATCCTTAACATGCATGAGATGATACACACACTTCTTAGAAATTATTTTCCTTGCCCAAAGGTAGGAAACAAGATATCCCTTGAAAGACAAAGTGCTACCCTTCCACTCTAGGATGGGCTCATTCGGGAACTGAAATTGAACTATCCTATTTTTGTAGTCGATTATGGCATAGCAGGAATAAAGCCAATCCATGCCAAGAATGACATCAAAATCAGTCATCTCTAACTTGACTAAATTTGCTGACGTGGATTTATGAAATATCATAATTGAGCAGTTCCTGTATACCCACCAAGCTATGATAGTTTTACCCACTGGGGTAGAGACTGAAAAGGGCTCTGCTAAAATTTCGGGACTGATTTTGAAATCGCCTGCTATGTATGGAGTGACAAAATACAAGGATGCACCTGGGTCTAGCAAAGTATAAACATGAACATCGAAAATCTGTAACGAACTAGTAATGACATTAGAAGAATTTTCCTGATCCTGTTGGATCTGAAGAGCATAGATTCTATTTTAGCGTTGCCCACTAGTAGCACTGGAAGTGGCACCCTGTTGGTTTGGGTGACCGGACTAAGATGTGGAACGATTCTACTAACCCTGAGGACCTGGCTTAGGACAGTCCCTAACTCTGTGGCCTGGCTTGCCACAACCAAAACAAATTCCCTGACTCGCTCTACACACACCCTGATGGTGCTTACCACAGGTCTGACACTGAGGATAAGTGTAGGCATTGCTAATACTGCTCTGATATTTAGAGCCTGGTGCTCTATCTCTGTTGCCATCCCTGAACTTTGACACTAGGGTACTAGCAGAGGAAGGGGTTGGAACTACTAACTTAGGACAAAATTACAAATGATTTCCTCGCTTTGATTTGGGCTGAGCAAAATTGAAACTGCCTACTCTTGCTCTCTTATTCTGCCTCTCCCTAGTCTTAGCCTTCTTCTCCTCTATCTGTTGAGTGTGGGTCATGAGCCTGGCTAAAGTTATATCGCTGTTAAGCATCACAGACCTACACTTATTTACCATGCTATCTTTCACCCCTGACACAAACTCGCTTATCTTAGCCCTGTTGTCTGCAGCTTCATGAGGGGCATATCTAGCTAGCTGCATAAATCTAAGAGAATACTCTCTAACTGTCATATTTCCCTGCTTGAGATCGATGAACTCAAGAACTTTGCCCTCTCTCAGCTCTTGGGGAAAGAATTTATCTAAGAAACCGTGACAAATTCTTCCCACTCAACAGGACCTGCATCCTCTAACCTTTCTACTAACCACTACTTGTACCAAGTGTGACCGACATCCTGCAATTGGTATGTGGCTAACTCAGCACTCTGATAAAAAGTGACTCCCATGATATCAATGACCTTTTGGACTTGGTCAACAAATTCCTGAGGATCCTCATCTGGCTTAGACCTAAAGAAGGATGGAGGGTTCATTTGGGTGAAGTCCCGAATCCTAGCTGCTGTTGAATTGGCCACTGGGTTGGCCGGAATGACTGCTGGTCATTCATTCTGGGTGGCTAAAGACTGTGAAAGAGTGGTAAATGCGGTCCTAAACTCCGCATGAGAAACATGTTCGTCCAAAGGATCTTCGGGCTGAGGAGCTGGCTGATTTTTTGTCTTTGGAGGTATGTTTCTGAAATAAGAGAAGAGCGGATTAGACTGAGAGACAGACTTAAAATTATTCTTACTAGAATGACATGAATACTGAAGAAAGGGAACTATTCCTAAAACATCTTATAGCCTCCTGTACATAAATGTGGTGCGCAACACACCCATGCACAAGACTCTACTAGATGCGACTTTTAGACTTCCTAGGACTCTATTGAACCTTAGGCTCTGATACCAAGTTTGTAACGCCTTGATTTTCTGAATCGAAATGCTTCATAGTGCTCAGACCCCAAGGGACCATAATTTAACGCTCCGAGATCCCATCTCTTGACGTCACACGATGCTTATAGACTCGAAGGACCACAAGCTAACCCTTTACTGATATCTATACCTATACACTGCATAATATCTATAATAAATGCAGGAACTAGCCATAAGGTTCAACATATCTGTACATACTCAAATTAGAAACTGAATACTAATACATCGATATCTATCTGAAAAGCCTCTAAACTATCTAAACTATAGAGTTGATGGGATATGTACCCAACTAACTCCGTTAATTGAGAATATAAACAAAATCTGATGCAATAATAGTAAATTGAGATTCGTCCTCAAAGGAAGAGGACTCACTGCTACTGTTGCTAACTGGGACTGAACTACTGAGGAAACTCTGAATCCTGTGCCTCTGAAACTATAGTGTCAAATAAAAAACTATAGCGCAAATGTGTCAGTACAAAAATATACCGAGTATGTAGACGAGGTAAGGCTAAATGCAAGGGCTCATGCATGCATAATACCTAAACTGAATAGTCATGAAAACGTCATACGAGAACACATAAATGAATGCATAGATCATAATCACAATCATCACAACTCTAGAGACTGGAACTTAGATATCACTTTCCTACAAACTGAACTCACTATTGACACTGAGATATTGAATCACCGACTCATCTGATATTGATAATTAGGAAATATGGATGCAATTTCTTCAAGGAGTGAGTTTTAAAATCTCTAAACATACTGAGATTACGAGTATTTGAAGCTTCTGAAACGGATAGCAACCCTAGCTAACAGGTTGTATTTGAGTCTGTGGATAACAATACTTCTTTATAAATGATTTTGAGATCAGCCTATCTAGCAACGGATCTTCATATTAGCATGTAATCATACTTAATGGCCTGTCTCTAACAGCCTTAAGTTCTATACACTAAACTAAGCTTTTTCTTGAAGTCTGAGACTGATTCTGAAATTGAGATTGTGGGAAGTAGTTACTTAACCGACATGCCCCTACTATCTCTTAGGGGTCTAACCTATACCCCCGGTTGGGAGGGTGTCAATACCATGCCACGGGTAAAGACATTATCTCTATATGACCCTCATCTATCAGGTTCTCATATAAGAATGATGGAGTCCTTATCTAATAGGTTAAGCCACCTCATTTACCCTTATCTCGCAGGTATGATGTCTCTCATCCACCCTCATCTAGTAGGTGTGATATCTCAACCAACGCTGGCTACGTAGTTCTGGAGAACAAGGATCATATCTAAGGATCACACCTTTCACTAGTAGGTGAGTCCCCATCCTTGAGCTCGCTCAGTGCTAGTTTCTACTCCAAACTAAAAGACACTGATTTGATTCTTAACTGAACTTAGACAGAGTTGAATCTGATATTGATTATATTTCTTAAGAGATCTGACTGAGTTATGCTGAGATTACTTAGTTCTGTATCTGACAAAAAGGTATCGAATCATAGCATCTGACTGACGATGCAGAGCTTGAATAGATTATTCAAATTGCTTTTGAGATTAGAATTAAATCACCTAAATACTATTAGATTTGAGCTGATTATAGGATGGAGGCTAGATTACTAGCGAAACAGAGAATACAAAGATAACTGAGATTACAGAGCTTGATCAAGCTTCTCACTTGTCTGAAGATACATAGTTCTATAGTTCACTGAGTTCTCAGAATCGTGGCTAGATTGGAATTATCTTAAAACTGACACAGGCTCTAGACAACATCTCTATTGTCGGATATAAATACCCCTAGGACTCGATAACATAAAAGTAAAACATAATCATTCTCATGTCATCACGATCATCCATTCACCATCACAATCATTCATGTATCAACACAAGCATTCATTCATCGTCATAATCATTCATGTATTATCGCAATCACACTTTAATAGTCACCATCATTAATGCATTATCACAATTATTAATGCATATTGGGATGTTAATCATATAATAACATAGAGTAAATATTCTATTAGATCATACTCCATTCAGCAAGGTTTTACCTCAACTATTTCATACTTATATCGGCCTTAACATGTATTTGGATTTCACACCGCTTGGGAAACTTCATACTATCATGTCATAGCTTACTTGTAAATCACTTGGCATATATTAAAAACTTAACATATATCAAGGGGCACATAATGGGGAATTTACAACCATCACATCTCCACTCGATCAGTAAGGTCTTTCAACAAACACTAGACATGCATAGGTTTACACTTATTTGGGGATTTCCTACTAGCATGGAATAATTCATTCACTTGGTCATTTTATCAAACACTAGGCATGTATAGACTAGCTCACAATTTGGGGCTTCCTATTCAACATAATATAATGGCCCATGTTCTTCTCCTAAGATTTTATCAATGTATGGGAGACATACTCTGCTAAATCAACCAATTCTACACCCAGAAGTCATGAACACATCAACAATCGTAACACATAATTGTAGCTTAAAAGTCATTAGATCATGATTTAACTACAATGCTTAATTTCTAGTCTCTTAGACATTTTATCGAACACCTCATATGCACAACTTAGGCATAAGTATAATAACCCAACTACTCATCATGAATAACCAAATTTACATGTTTCCACTTATATATTATCATAGATTCATACAAACCATATAAGTATCCTATCTTGGAGGTCATTCAATATCAACAACAAGTACATAATACATTTACCATACAAGTACCACATACTAAGGACAAGGCTTGATAATCTTATAGATAAACATAAACGACAACTCAATCATAGCAACAACATCAATTTTAAATCACAGGAATCATTAAAATTTCATAAACATAAATCTTAGAGATTTAGAAAAAGGTACTTGAGCTTCTTGGATGAAAGGAACCCAAGAATAAACATCTACATACCTTGGGGAAACTCTTTCTTGAAAGCCTTCAGAAGAATTCTTGATTTTTGCTCTTGATTCTCTTTAAATCTTTGGTGGAAGAAAAGAGAATTTTTGATTTTAGAAACCCTAGTTTTTGGGTGGAAGAAGAGAAAAGAAATGAGGCCTTCAACCCTTAAGTTGGTATTTATAGAGGTTGGGGAAAGAGAGGAAAAGACCAAAATGTCCTTTAAAGAAAAGAGTAGAAAATTGCTGATCGGGGTCTGTGACGATTGATCTAATGGTCCGTTAGAGGGACTGATGGTCCACCAAGTCGTTCATCACCCAAGTGCAAAAACTAGGACATTCTGCCTCGATGTGACAGTCGAAGTGACGGTCTGTTAGAAATCTGATGGTCCATAAGATCGTCCATCACCTGAGGGCCAGGAATATGCCATTCCATTCTGTTTCGACCTGACGAACCCCTTAACGGTCTGACAACTTTTTGACAGTCCACTATTTTGGCCATCACTCGGGGACCAGAAATGGGATGTTCTATCTTTGCCTAATGGGACACTTGACGGTCCACCAAGGACTTGGTGGTCCTCCAGGTCTACCATCAAACCTGGGCGATTTTGATACTGTTTAGTAAAATAGCCGTAACTCACTCGTCTGATGTCGGGTTTTGATGAAATTGGTATCCATGGAAAGCTTATACAACACGATTCAAAGTGTTTAATACTTGGGAAGATATTGCTGAAACTTTTGACTCAGATTTTTATTTTTTTCGAAAACGCTCTAAGGCTCAGACTTGGAGAGAACTTTACGGGGTATTACACACAAGCTAACCCATGAATGATATCTGTACCTGTACACTACATATATAATGTAATAATGCGGAAAACATGAACATGTAAGACATAAGCTTCAACTAAATAAAGATCTATTAAGACACAATATCCACATGGGCAAAAGGTAGCCAAAATAACTGAAAATTGAATCAAATATGAACTAAATCTGAATACTGAATCTGAAAGCCTCTAAGTACTGTCTGAATAAGGAGTTGAAGGAACATTTCTCCAACTAACTCCATCTAGCAAAATTGAGATGAATAATAAATGAAATAAAATAATATCATCCTTGAATGGATGAGGACTCATTGCAACTCTGTGATTAGATGCTACTGCTGAACTGGAGCTTGTGTCTCTGAACCTATGGTATAATATGAAAGAAAGCACCATAGCGCAAATACGTCAGTACAACTGGAGTACTGAGTATAAAAGTGAGTAGGCTAATGCAAAAGGGTTTAGATGCATGAACAATGTTAACTGACTGACTGATATGAACGTGAGAGTGTAAACAAACATACATAGTAACTAAGATCGTGAGTACATGATAGTTAGATCTATACGCTAATACATGGTTTACTGATAACTGATATGGCTAAAACTGTACTTCTAATAACATAGGCAACTGTATCTGATAGTCTTAAATTTGATAGAAATATCTGAGTTCCGCACTATCACTAAATTTAACTGTATCTGACAGTCCTGGTATACTGATATCTGAAGAACTATCTGAGTTATTTTACTGAGACTGAGTCTGAAATTGTGGGAGGTAGTTGTTTAATTGAAATGCCCCATATGTGCCATTATGGCTAAGATGGGGTCCAATCTCTGCCCTGACTGGAAGGGTGTCAATACCGCACCACTAGTAGGGACAACATATGAGCAACCCTCATATAACAGGTAACTCTAGTAAGAATGGTGGGAACCCTCATATAACAGGTTAAGCCACTTCATCTACCCTCATATAATAGGCTTCATGTCTCAACCTATGCTGGATACATAGTTCTGGAATGCAAGGATGATTGCTAAGAATCACACCCTCATATACAGGTGAATTCCCATCCTTGGGTTCACTCGGTGCTAACTCCTACTCCCATATGAAGAGACTGAACATGATTTAACTAACTGTACGTAAGTAAAACTTACTAAATTTCATTGACTGATGGAGTAGTACTATTATCTAAGAGTTAACTGAGATCATGAGATTTCTGAGGTTTCCTGAGTCACATGATTGACTGAGTTCTATAGATTATAGCTTGACTGAGATTATCGTGACAACATGACATGTCTCTAGGCACACAACTATGTTTTTTATAGGTATGAATACCCCCAGGACTCGATAGAAGGAAACTGACACACATGACATGACTTGATCATAAGATTTGAGTCCACAAATCATAATATCATAAGTAGGGGATATCATATTTCATATAGTTATTCAACATCTTAAACATTGTGGGGAATGCATGGATATATTTCATGTATATATTGTATATCTCCATTATCTTGCATGCTTCATACCACTACAATAGCAACACATGAAAAGCATGGAATTCATATTGAAGTATATAGCTAAAATAAACTTTTGATTTAGACATCATAGAACCATACAAACATGAATTTCTAGCATCCTAAGCATTTTATCAAACACCTTGCATGCATTCTCTAAGGCATAGGTGGGTTTCATACTTGCACCACATTAAACCACCTAAAGTTCATGGATTTTCAATTAACAAACATATATATTCCATGAGAACACCTTTAGACATCACATTGAAACTTAAACAACAATCGTCAACATGTACATACTCATATCACCATAAAAAGTTTACAAAATAATATTTAAAACATGGTTCTTGAGCTCTATGAACAGATTGGATCTATAGATGAACACTACGCATACCTAAGTGATCGAATCTTGAAAGAGATCTAATGTTTCTAAAGGTTCTTGGAGAATTTCTTAGGCTTGCTCTTGAGGAAATGATCTTGAGAGAAAACCCTAATCTTGTAGTTGAGAGTGTAAGAGAGGGTTTTTAAAATGCTTAACTAAACAAAAATAGGAAAATTATGCCTCTTTAGGGTTATAAGTCGCGGAAGGTGAAGAAAATGACCAAAGTAACCTTATGAAATAAATTCTCAGTTGCTGAAAATCATAGCTGACGACATTTGTGACAAGGCATAAAAAATGTGGTAAGTCGTCAAAAATATCGTCACACAGGAGCTGGAATTGATGGTTTCTGCCTAAGTCTGACTACCTTCATGGTAGGGCAAACAAATCTGGTAAGCTAACACAAATGTTGTCACTTAGGAGTTGCTTTCTTCCTAAGGCTGGCGACCTTCGTGGTAGGGCATCACAAACGTGGTAAGCTACCACGAATGTCGTCACACAGGAGCTGGATTCTACCTAAGGATGATGACCTTCGTGATAGGGCATCACAAATGTGGTAAGCTACTATGAGTGTCATCACTTAGGAGCTGATTTCTACCTAAGGATGACGACCTTCGTGGTAGGGCATCACAAATGTGGTAAGCTACCACGAATGTCATCACACTATTTCCAGCCTGACATGCTGGAGTAAAATAGGAATAACTCTTTGCTCTGATATTGGATTTAGACAAAATTGGTATCATTGGAAATATAATTCAATTATCTATCTGTTGATACGTCATAAGCTCAAAATTTCCAAGTATAATGAGAGATATTATCATTTAAAGTTGACTATACGAATATCCTTCTCAACAATTCAATCGGTTAGGAATGTTTTGATTCATCTGATAGTTGAGAGTTATTTCAAGCCTTAAAATACATATAACTTACTCATAAAGCTATAAAATAACCATGATGTACTATGCATGAGCTTGGTATATGGCTTTAATATTGGTTTTGATTTTTTGGGGTATTACATCACCGAGTCTTCCCTTATATACTCAAGCCCTACATTTCAAGGATTGATAGCCTCAAAATGTGTACTGGTTATCAACTCTCCAAATTTTAACAATTTGAAGGAAAAGAGAATCTAAAGTAAGATATCATGCACTTCAATAAGACATGTAATAATGCTGGAATCTATGTGGCTATCTTATCAAACAATTTATCCATTATTTGAAGGGAAATGACTTCAATTGGTACATATACCATGAGCCTAATTCCATCAATAGTTGGTAGAAATTAGAGTGAGAGGTCCTAAATCATTTCCAGGTGTATGTGATGTAACGACCTCAGATTTGATAAAATATGTAAAATTTGTGATTTTGTATGATTTAAATATTTTAATCCTTCCCGTAGTTGCATTATGATGTTTCTGGCTTGTGGGGGTCATTAGAATGATTCCGAATGTATATTGTTACCAATTGTACAATATTGTTATTTTTGAAGGCTTCAAGAGTATTATTTTTGACTTATGTGGTTATCTTTATCCATACAATAAATGGTTAAATAGACTGTGTTAGAAGATCCGGAACGTTGATTTTAGGGCGGTAATATGTTTGAATGGGTTTTTATAACTTTTAAATCTCATTTCGACCCTCGATTTTGAAAATTGTGATTTTGAGTTTCGAGGTTCAACTCTATGAAGACAATGTTATTTTAAAAATTTGATACCGACATTAAGTCTGGAGCATAGAATTTTGTGTGATTACATAGATCGTTTGCGCATATCGAACTTCGAACGAATCCCGACACCCCATCGAAGTCTATTTTAGAATAAAAAATTTGGTGTATTAGGTTAACTGGTGCACAAAGGGTAAAATGTATTACATGGGTGCGATGTATGCCTTTTTATGACTGCTAACCTGGTGCAGTATAAACAATCCCTTTTTACCTGATTTTTCTCATTCTTTTACCTTGCTTCTTGAGAGTTAATGTAACGCCTCGAATTTGATACCAGAATGCTACACGATACCCATGACTCCAAAGGACCACAAGCTAACCCATGACTGATATTTGTACCTGTACACTACATAATATACGTGTAAAAATATGGAAATAAAGGCTGATAGGTCATAAGGTTTAATGCTGAACATAACTGATAAAAACATAACATCTGGATGGGGTATGAAATACCCAAAACAACTAAAATAACCGTCAGAACATGATAGTCTGAAAAGCCTCTAACTGTCTGAATAAGAAGTTGATGGGACATGCTCCCAACTAACTCCATCTACTGAAAGCTAAAACTATATTAATGAAATAACTAATAATATCATGCTCGAATGATGAGGAATCACTACTAAACCTGGCTACTACTGATATTCTGGAGATCATGCTTCTGAACCTATTGTATAAAAACACCTTAGCACAAATGCGTCAGTATGATTGAATGTATTGGTATGCATGTGAGGTAGGCTAAATGCAAAGGGTTCACATACATGAACTATACTAACTGGTTGGATAACATGAACGTAAGAATGCATGCATGAATACGTAATAACTATAACTGAGATCGTGATGACATGATTATTGAGCCTGAGTGATGATAACATGAGATACTGATAGCTGTATAACTGAAATAACTGATACTGAGTGATTGTATCTAACAGTCTAGTTTCTAATGGAACTAACTGAGTTTCATACTGTTCTGAGTTGACTGTATCTAATAGTCCTAAATTTTGAAGAACTATTTGAGTTCTTTTATTAAAACTATATAATTATATCTGACAGTTCCGATCGTGTAACTGAAACTATGGGAAGTAGTTATCTAACCGACATGCCCCAAATAATTGCAATATAGCTGATTTAGGGTCCAATTTGTAATCCCAATTGGAAAGGTGTCAATACCACACCACTGGTAAGGACAATCTGTGAGTGACCCTCATATAATAGGTAACTCTAGTGAGAACGGTGGGAACCATCATTTAACAGGTTAAGCCACCTCATCTACCCTCATATAATAGGCTATGATATCTCAACCGACGCTGGCTAAGTAGTTCAGGAACACAATGATTGCTTCTAAGAATCACACTCTTATATAACAGGTGAGTTCCTATCCTTGGTTTCGCCCGGTGCTAATTCCTACTCCCATCTGAATAGACACTGAACATAATTAACTGAACAAGAATAGACTGATTTCATGGAGTTTCGTTGACTGATGGAATACTATTGAGATTTCTGAATTTACTGAGATTTCCTGAGTTACATGACTAATTGAGTTCTATGGATCATGGTTTGACTGAGGATATCGTGAAACATAACACTGGCTCTAGGTAGACAACTATATTTTTCGGGTACAAGCACCCTCAGGACTTGATAGAAGGAAACTGACAAAGCATGACTTTCTTGAATACATGACCAACATCAACATTTCATACTACGACAGTAAGGGATATTTCATAAAGTACATGGTTATCATAATCTTGTATTTAGCTTAGATTGCACAAGATCATGTCTTAACTTCATCATTTTAATATCATAATTATATCATCACGCAATTGTATTACACAACAATCCTCATGGAAATCATTTTAAACATAGGGAAATACGTACATTCATAACTTGGGTAACAGTTTAACTGTCAAGCATAATTTCTATTCTCCTAGGCATTTTATCAAACACTTAGATTGCATGAATTTAATATAACCTTACTTTGCAAATCCACCTATTTCATGATTTCAGTCCACATATTAGCGTAATTTCATAAAGAAATAATAAAGTTTCCATCTTGGAATTCATACAACAACAACACATGAACATAATTTTGTTCATATAATGAATATCACAATTCGTAATTTAAAACTTGATTCTTGGGCTTCATTGACGAAAGGAGTTCATGAATGAACACTATGCATACCTTAGATAGAAGTTTCTTGATGATTCACAGAGAAATTTGCTTGGACTTGGATCCCCAATTGAAAACCCTAATGTGTTCTTGAGAGGATCTTGAGGGAAGTGGCTATAATTTAGTGTAAATGGGGATTAATCCTATGTTTTTGACTTATATAAGGGTGAGATAATTACCCCTTTACCCTTAAAAATGCGGAAATTTAATAAATAAATAATTGGGTACCGACGCTATGGGTGATGCTGCGCGTTGAGGGTTTCAATACTATACCCGATGTGGCTCATCGTAAATTCATCGAGACTCAGTTATTTTAGATCTGGCAGTCTGCACAACTGGTGACCAACACTATTGGTGAGGTGGCATGCTAAGATCGTATTGGTCTACTGTTTTGGACTTCAAACTTTCTTGAAATGAGTTCTGAAAAATCTGAAACTTGTCCGAGAACATCTATTAACCTTCCTGATCATGAATTAACAAGAATATAGACCATTAATGGACGTTAAGGTGGGAAAATAATTTTTCCAACTTTTGATGGCCAAAATTAAGCTAAGTCTGGGCACCTAGCTAGACTTTTATAAGTGTGTGACCCCCTTGACAAGCTTAAAGGACAGAATTAAGCCTAAGTATTTTATGGGGTCTTACAATATCTTCCCTTAAGAACATTCGTCAATGAATGAGACCGACTAAGAGGGGAGAAATGATAGAATAGAACACATATTGAGCGTGAATGACTGGAACATGATTTCATAACTGACATGACTGATAAATGAATATATCATACTGAACATGCATATCTGATTCATGTGTAATTGATTTGTGAATGCATTACTAAGTGTTCTGATGAACTGGGTTTCTCACAATGAGGATGCATGTTTGATGCATGACTATATAACTGAACTAATACATGAATGCATGACTGAATGTGTAGTAGTATTTAATATCGAGTTTATAATTGAATTCTGAGCATGAACTGAGTACAAAAATTGTAACTGAAGTCTGAACATGAAACTAAAAAGCTTAAGAAGAACTATTACCTTGAGCTAGAACTGAGTTGACGGGTAAGAGGTGAGGATACTTGACTCGCATATCTGCTTCTGCTTCCCAAGTAGCTCCCTCAATGGACTAATTTTGCCAAAGATCTTTGACTAGAGGAACTTCTTTGTTCCTTAGTCTACAAGTCTGATAGTATAGGATTTCCACTGGAATCTCTTCATAAGAGAGGTTTTTTTGAACGTCTACACTCTGAATAGGGACTACAACTGCCGGGTCACCTATACACTTTTGACAAAAGGGACATGGAAAACTGGATGAACTGAGGCTAGATTAGAAGGCAACTGGATCTCATAAGCTACCTTGTCAAAACGACTGAGTATCTTGAAGGGACCGGTATATCGGGGACTGAGCTTTCCATTCTTCCCAAATCTCTTCACTCCCTTCATGGGAGAGATCTTTAGATAGATATAATCACCGATCTCAAACTCAAGATCCTTTCTGCGCATATCTGCATAAGACTTCTGTCGGCTCTGAGTAGCCTAGAGTCTTTGTCTGACAACTGGACTTTCTCTAAGGCATCAAATACTAAGTTAGGCCCTATAAATAAAGCCTCACTAAGTTCGAACGAACCAACTGGAGATCTTCATCTTCTACCATATAGATCTTTGAACGGAGTCATCTTAATACTGGAATGATAGCTATTGTTGTATACAAACTCAATCAAAGGCAAGTGGTCATCCCAACTACCCTTGAAATCAATTGTACATGCCCTTAGCATATATTCTAGAGTCTGAATGGTCCTTTCTACTTGACCATCTGTCTGTGGATGAAAGGCTGTACAGAGATGATCTTGGGTACCAAGACCCTTTTAGAATGCTTTCTAGAAATAAGAGGTGAACTGGATACCTTTATCTGAGATAATGGATAATGGAACACTGTGAAATCTAATCAACTCTCTGATATAGGGTTTGGCATAATCCTCGACTAAATAAGAGGTATGGATTGGAAGAAAATGAGCTAACTTGGTTATTCTGTCTACAATGAACCAAACTAAATCATGCTGATGACTAGTACGAGGCAAACCCGTCACAAAGTTCATGTTCACTTTTTCCCACTTCCAAGTAGGAGTACTGAACTCTTGTATGGACCCACTAGGCTTCTAATTCTCCATCTTTACCTACTGACATACAGAGCACTTAGGTATAAACTCTGCAATATCTCTCTTTATCCCACTCCACCAATAGATTCTCACAAGTTATGGTACATCTTTGTGGCCCCTAGATGAATAGAGTAGCACACACCATACACTTCCATAAGAATTCACTACCTTAAGTCAACTATAACTGGAACACACAGCCGACCCTAACAATACAGAGCACCATCTCCCCCTTGGGAGAAAACCTCTACCTTCTGATCCTTCACTGATTTTTTCAACTTGACTAGACTGGGATCTCTATCTTGTTTTTCTTTCACCTCTAAAACTAGAGATGATTCTAAAATACTCTGAACCCATATGTCACCCTCCTTTGTATCGACTAAGTGAACGCCTAGTCTAGAAAGCTAATGGACCTCCTAAGCTAACTTCTTCCTACTGTCCTCAACATGAGAAACACTACCTTTAAAAAGTTTACTGAGAGTGTCGGCCACTATGTTGGCCTTTCCTGAATAATAAAGGATGCTCATGTCATAATCTTTTAAGATCTCTAACCACCTTCTCTGATGAAGATTGAGATCTTTATGAGAAAAGACATACTGAAGGCTCTTATGATTTGTAAATACGTCTACATGAACTCCGTATAGATAATGCCTTCAAATCTTCAAGGAAAACACTCCGGCTGCTAACTCAAGATCATGAGTAGGATAATTTTTTTCATGGGGTTTAAGATGTTTGGAGGCGTAGGCTATGACCTTACCATGCTACATGAGGACATAACCCAAACCTACTCTGGATGCATCACAATATACTACAAACCCATCTAAACCATCTGGAAGAGTTGAGACTAAAAATAAGGTGAGTCGATTCTTCAAATCCTGAAAGCTCTTCTCGCAAGGATCTGACCACTAAAACTTAACTTTCGTATGAATTAGTCTGGACTTAGAGGATGCAATAGAAGAAAATCCCTTAATAAACTATTTGTAATAACCAGCAATACCCGTAAAACTCCTAATATATGATGGAGAGATAGGTATGGTCTAGTTTCTTACTGCTTTGGTCTTTTAAGGATCTATTCTAATGCCATCACCAAAAATGATATGACCAAGGAATGATACTGACCTTATCCAAAACTCACACTTACTGAATTTGGCGGATAGCTGATGATCTCTGAGAGTCTGAAGTACGATGCTAAGGTGATCTGCATGATCATGTTCACTGCGGGAATAGACCATAATATCATCTATAAAGACTGTGATGAATAGGTCTAAGTACTATTTGAACACCTAGTTTATGAATTTCATGAAAGTGGCTGGGGCATTAGTATGACCGAAGGACATGTCTAGAAATTTTAAGTGACTATATCGAGTATGAAAGGATGTCTTTGGAATGTCACATTCTCCAACTCTGAGCTGATGATAGCCTGATCTGAGGTCTATCTTAGAGAAATAGATGGAACCCTAAAGTTGATTAAATAAATCATCAATTCTAGGAAGAGGATACTTGTTCTTAACCGTGACTTTATTGAGCTAACGGTAATCAATGCACATTCTGAGAGAACCATCTTGTGAATGAATAAGACTGGTGCCCCCATGGGGATACACAGGGTATGATGAATCCCTTATCCAAGAGATCCTTCAACTACTCTTTTAATTTCTTAAGTTCAGATAGTGCCATTCTGTATGGTGAAATAGATTTAGGCTTGTATCTGGAAGAAGATCAATATCAAAGTCTATTTCCCTTTCGGGAGGAATTTCTGGAAGATCTTTGGGAAAGATATCTGAATATTCATTCACAACTGGGACTGATGTAAGACTGGGAGATTTGGAGCTAGAGTCCTTAACATAAACAATATGATAAACACATTCTCTAGATATTATTTTCCTTTCCCGAAGCTAGGAAATAAGCTGACCTCTGAAAGCTGGAGTCCTACCCTTCCATTCTAGGACAAATTCATTTGGATGGACTATTTTGTTTCTGCAGTCAACTGTGGAATAGCAAGAATGAAGCTAATCCATACCGAGAATGACATCAAAATCAGTCATCTCTAATTTGACTAAGTCTACTGAAGTGACTTTCTGAAGTATCATAATCGGGCAGTTCCTGTATACCTGTTGGGCTATGGTAGTTTTACCCACTAGGGTAGAGACTGAAAAGGGTTCTACTAGAATTTTGGGACTGATTCTGAAATCAACTGCTATATAGGGAGTAACAAAAGACAAGGAAGAACCTGGATCTAGCAAATCATAAACATGCACATAAAAGATATGTAACATACCAATAACCACATAAGAAGAAGTGTTTTGATCTTATCGGGACTGGCGAGCATAAAGTCAATTTGGGCGCTACCCACTAGTAGCACTAGAAGTAGCACCCTCTGGTTTGGTTGACCAAACTAAGCTGAGGAATGGTTCGGTGGCCTGGCTTGCCATATTCGAAAAAATACCACTATTTGCTCTGCAAATACCCTGATGGTGCTTACCATAAGTCTGGCAAAGAGGATAGGTGTGGGTATTGCTAACACTACGCTGAGACTTAGAGCCTAGTGCTCTATCTCTGCTACTGTCTATGAATCTAGGAGCTGGAGCAGTAGCTAAAGAAGGAGCTGGAACTGATGACTTAGGATGAAACTGTGAATGGTTTTCTCCTTCTAATTTGGGTCGAGCAAAGTTAAAACTACCTGTCTTTGCTCTTGTATTATGTTTCTACCTTATCTTAATCTTTGGCTCCTATATCTGTTGGGTATGAGTCATAATCCTGGCTAAAGTCATGTCACTATTCAACATTACAGACCTACACTCATTGACCACACTGTCATTAACTCTCGAAACAAACTTACTCATCTTGGTCCTGCTGTCTACAACCACATGAGGGGTATATCCGGCTAATTAAGTAAACTTAAAAGAATACTCCTTCACCATCATATTAGCCTACCTGAAGTTGATAAACTCTAACACCTTATCCTTTCTTAGCTCTTGGGGAAAGAATCTAAGAATTTAGTGACAAACTCCTCCCACTCAAGAGGACCTACATTATTTTGCCTTTCTGACTTCCACTATTTAAACCAAGTGTGAGCAACATTCGGCAATTGATATGTATCTAGCTAAGCACTCTCAATAGAAGTAACCCCCATGATATCTGTAATGTTCTGAACCTGATCGATGAATTCCTGAGGGTCCTCATTTGACTTAAGCCCGTGAAAGGGTTGAGGATTTATTTAGGTGAAGTCCCAAATCCTGGTTGCAGCTAAACTGACCACTGAGTTGGTTGGAACGACAACTGTTCATTCATTCTGAGTAGAAACTGACTAAGCAAGAGTAGTGAATGGAGCTTTGAACTCTGCATGAGAAACATGTTCGCCCAATGGATTTTCAGGCTGAGGGGCTGGCTGATTCTCGTTTCTTCTTTTGGGAGTCATGTTCTATAGAAGAAAGAGAGAAATAGATCAGACTGAGAGATTAACTTGAGATTTGCTTACTTGCATGACATGAATACTGAAATAAGAGAAACTGTTCCTAAAACATCTCATAGCCTCCTGTACATAAATATGGCGCATAACACACCCATGTACAAGACTCTAATAGATGCGGCTTTCAGACTTCCTAGGACACTATTGAACCTTAGGGTCTGATCCAAATTTCTAATGCCCCGAATTTGATACCCAGAATGCTACATGATGCCCATGACCCCGAAGGACCACAAGCTAACCCTTGACTGATATCTATACCTGTATACTGCATAATATACATGTAAAAATATAGAAATAAAGGCTGATAGGCCGTAAGGTTCAATACTGAACATAACTGATAAAAATATAACATTTGAATAGGGTACAAAATACCCAAAATAACTGAAATAACTGTCTGAACATGATAGTCTGAAAAACCTTTAACTGTCTGAATAAGAAGTTGATGGGACATATCCCTAAATAACTCTATCTATTAAAAGCTAAAATTGAATAAATGAAATAACTCATAATATCATCCTCAAATGATAAGGACTAACTACTAAAACTGGCTGCTACTGATGTTTTGAAGCTCGTGCTTCTAAACCTATGGTATAAAAACACCGTAGTGCAAATGCGTCAGTACGATTGAATTTACTGGTATACATGTGAGGTAGGCTAAATTCAAAAGGTTCTTATGTATGAACTATACTAACTGGCTGGATAACATAAATGTGAGAATACATACATGAATACGTAGTAACTATAACTGAGATCGTGACGACATGATTACTAAGCCTGAGTACTGATAACATGAGATACTGATAGCTGTATAACTAAAATAACTGATTCTGATCGACTGTATCTGACAGTTTAGTTTCTGATGGAACTAGCTGAGTTTTATACTGTTCTGAGTTGACTGTATCTAACAGTCCTAAATTCTAAAGAACTATCTGAGTTCTTTTACTAAAACTATATGACTGTATCTGATAGTCCTGATTGTGTAACTGAAACTGTGGGAATTAGTTATCTAACTGACATAAACCAAATAATTGCAATATAGCTGAGTTGGGGTCTAATCTGTAACCCTAATAAAAGGGTGTCAATACCACACCACTGGTAAGGACAATCTGTGAGTGAACCTCATATAACAGGTAACTCTAGTGAGAATGGTGGGAACCCAAATATAACAGGTTAAGCCACCTCATCTACCCTCGCATAATAGGCTATGATGTCTCGATCTATGCTGGCTACGTAGTTTAGGAACACAAGGATTGCTTTTAAGAATCACACCCTTCTATAGCAGTTGAGTTCCCATCCTTGGGTTCGCTTGATGCTAATTCCTACTTCCATCTGAATAGACATTGAACATAATTAACTTAACTAGACTAGACTGATTTCATGGAGTTTCGTTGACTAACAGAATACTACTGAGATTTCTGAATTTACTGAGATTTCCTGAGTCACATGACTGACTGAGTTCTATGGATCATGGTTTGACTAAGGATATTATGAAACATGAAACTGGCTCTAGGTACACAACTATATTTTTGGGGTACAAATACCCTTAAGACTCGATAGAAGGAAACTAACAAAGCATGAATTTCTTGAATACATAACCGACATTCATACTATGACAGTAGGGGATATTTCATGAAGTACATGGTTATCATAATCTTGTATAGATCTTAGAATGCACATGATTCTGTCTTAAGTTCATCATTTTAATATCATAATTATATCATCACGCAATTATATTACAGAACAATCCTCATGGAAATTATTTTAAACATAGGAAAACATGTACATTAATAACTTGGGTCAAAATTTAACTATCAAGTATAATTTCTATTCTCCTAGGTATTTGATCAAACACTTAGATTGCATGATTTAAGGCTTAGGCATGAGCATGAATATAATACAACCTTACTTCATCAATCCACCGAATTTCATGATTTCAGTCCACATATTAGCGTAATTTCATAAAGACATAATAAAGGTTCCATCTTGGAATTCATACAACAACAACAAATGAACATAATTCAGTTCATAGAAAGAATATCATAATTCATAATTTAAAACTTGATTCATGGGTTTCATGGATGAAAATAGTCTATGAATGAACACTATGCATACTTTAGATAGAAGATTCTTGATGATTCACAAAGAAATTTGGTTGGACTTGGATCCCCAATTGAAAACCCTAATGTGTTCTTAAGAGGATCTTGAGGGAAGTGGCTATATTTTGGTGTAAATGGGACTTAATTCCATGTTTTTGACTTATATAGGGGTGGGATGATTATCTTTTTTCCCTTAAAAATATGTACATTTAATGACTAAATAATAGAGCACCGACGCTATGGGCGACGCGGCGCGTCAAGGGTTTCGATGCTATACCGATGTGGTGCACCGTAAATGCATCAAGTCTTAGTTGTTTTGGCTCTAGTAGTCTGCACAACTGGTGAACAACGCGATTGGCGATGCGGCATGCTAATATCACATTGGTCCATTGTTTTGGACTTCCCAACTTGCTTGAAATGAGTTTTAAAAAATCCAAAACTTTTTCGAGAACATCTATTGACCTTCTTGATCATGAATTAGCAAGAATATAGACCATTAATGGACGTTAAGGTGGAGAAATGAATTTTCCAACTTTTGAAGGCGACCCCCTTGACAAGCTTAAAGGACTGAATTAAGCTTAAGTATTTTATGGGGTCTTATAGTTAAACCCTAAAACAGTGTGAAATCTTCAAAGTGAACCTCGTGGGTGCTTGGTAAGCTATATTAACATCTATTTCTTAATTTTCTTATGGATTTAATGTGAGATTTCATCCTTTTGTTACTTTGATTCTTGATTTAATTGTTCAAAACCCCAAAAATCTTATTTCTTGATTTATCCTCAAATTTTACTCTTTTATACTTGAATAATGTTCCTAATTCTATAATTACTAGTTTTTCATCAATTTAACAATAAAAAAAACTTTACTTCTTAATTTTAACACGGATTTTAAAGATTTTACCCGGTAAAGCTTAAAAATAGTTTTTCATTAATTTGAACCTCATTTTTGACTCAATTTGACATGAGTTTTCAGATTTAGATCCTTAAAAGTATGGGAAATATGTTTTTGAAGTAAATTTATGATTTTGCCCTTCTTTTTTAAAAGCCCATTTTGGGGGTCTATTTTGATCCAAAACCAAAAGTAGACAATATGAGTATCGTTATCTTTATTTTGATGAATAGATTCTATATTTCTTGATTCTAGTTTATTATGTCACCGTTTGTGAGAAGTAGAGATTTGTTGTTAAAGTGTTACGGATCGGTTTTGACCTTCGAGGTAGGTTATGGCTTAACTCTTCATACTGGGTTGGGTAGTTAATTTGTATACCAAAATGCATAATAAGGGTAGGAATTTTTCATGAAATATGGCTATATTAATATGATGAGCTTGTGTCGGGGCCTTAATATGATGTAATTATTGAATTTAATTAATATCACAATATGTGTGACCGTGCAGGGTATTATGTGATAATTTGATATCCTTGAATACATGAGAATAATTGTATTGTGTTGATTATAAATGTCTATTGTGTTGTCTTAGGTGTATTTTAATAAAATCATACTTTATGGTCATGTGAACCATGTGGAAAATGCATGGATAGTGGAAATAATGAGTGAATATAGGTTCACGTGGTTACAAAATTATAACATATGGTTGATTTTTGAAAATACTTCGTATGGACAAGTTGTAGAAATTCATCATAAGGATTGTGGAAATACTCATTTTGAATGGTTGTGAACCTTACATCATCATTCTCATGTCATCATATGCATTATTTCACTTCTTTGTTTTATTTCTTTACATTTACTTGTTGTCATCTATGTGTACTTTATTTGTGTCTTATATTATGTACATGCTTTGAGAATACTTAAAATAGTAGAATTAAGGGAAATATTAGAAACACTAAAATATTGGAAACACTGAAATATTGGAAACACTGGAAATATTGAATATTGCTCAAGGCTTTGTGCCAATCTCAAGGCTATGTGCCAATCTCAAGGTTGTATGTCAATATCAATGTTGCATTCCAATCTCAAGGTTGTGTGCCAATATTAAGATTGTGTGCCAACCTCGTGCATCATCATCATATTATACTTTGCATTTCTTTTTGTTTGATATTATGATTGGATTTCCATATTGACTTGTTATATATCTACGTACTCTATATCATGTTACTTATATTTGACCATCTTGTATATATATGTTCTTCTCTGTTTATACTTGAATGTGATATGATGTATACTTGTGTTATACTTATTGTATTGCTGTTGTATTTTTGATATATATATATATATATTTTAAAACTATTAGTGTAAGAGGTGTGGGATATTTTCTAATTGTAGGTGATATGCCCTTAGTATGTATTTTGTATGCTTTATTTTCTACTTTGATCGATCGGCCTATAATAACTACCGAGTACAAGTGAACTCTTACACCTACTATGCCCTTTTGGTGCAGGTCCTAGTTTGATTGAGCTCTAACTTAGTTGATTCGAGTGAGATTTTATACTTTCAAGGTAGTGGTTGGCCTTTAGGCGTTCAGATGTATTTATACCTTTCTTATATACTCTGTCTTTTACTTCTGAGACAAAGTTTTCTTTTGTAATTAGACATCTTATGTCTTTTATTTGGATTCTAGTAATACTAGATATGTACTTATACTATTGACACCAGGTTTTGGGAGTTGTGGCTGCATATATTAATTTTGTTCTTTTTGCTTTTATCATAGCTATTTAGTTTGGCTTCGGTCTAGAAGCCTTACCTTGGGGGTATTTCTATCTTTTCCCCTTTGTGTATCAGTTTGGGGGATAGACTTACTTGTCAAGGTTATCCGCGACAAATGCCATCGTGATCCTTGTATTTTTGGGTTGTGACAAATTGGTATTAGAGCAATCAGGTTTTATTGATCTCAGTGGTGTAAGAATGGGATGTTTAGTAGAGTCTCATGGATCAGTACGTAGACATCCGCATCTATCTTCAAGAGGCTATAAATATCTTTAGGAAACCTTGCTTATTTTATTCCTTATCATGTGAAGCTCCTTCATACCTTGTGTTTAGAGTTGTGTTTTACTCTCTCTGCGTAGATGGTGTTAACTAGGTCCCACAAGGTCAAAGATATAGATCCTTCTTTTAGAGTTAGAGTTTAGATGAAAAGGCGAGACTCAAGTCGTGGATAGACTCAAGAGAGGGGACGAGCCCATGGTTCAGCCCTGTCTAGGAGAAGTGCTAGAGGACTCTCTTTTAAGCCTCATATTAAGCGAGTTAGAGGTGTGGGTTCTACTTGAGTTCTTTAGAGTTCATCTGACCCAGTCTTAGATGGATTATTGGTGTATTTAGTGGCCCATTTAGAGGGTTCTCATTTGGTTATGTTGGGTGTTTTCTCCAATTTAGAGTGTTGATCCTTCTGTTGCACCTTCTTCTATCTTGGTACTCCTTAGACACGAGTCCTATTCTTATTTTATCATCGATATCTGAGCACAGTGTTTCAAGATTGGGATTTCAACATTCATCTATGTTACCTTCTCATAGGGGATCTTAGCCTACTATATTTACTATGGTTTCTCTTGCTACAAGTATAATGATATCTTTTGAGGATCAGAAGAGGTTTAAAAGATTTACTCGTTTAGGTCCTCCCAGATTTAGTAGTGTTATGGTTGAGGATGCCTATGATTTATCAAATGATTGAGCTACATAGCTTAGGTTCTCTTGAGTTGCATAGAGTGGCATATACTATCTATCAGCTGAGAGATACTGTGAGAGATTAGTAAAGGTCGTTTGTTGGCTGTAGACCTCTTGATGCTCCTGAGTTGACTTGGGATCAGTTTAGTAAATCCTTTTTGGATAGATTTATGCCTTATTTTTTGAGAGATTAAATGCATGTCGAGTTTGACCGATTGAAGCAGGGCTCTACGACTGTAGTAAAGTATAAGTCATACTTTTATGCATTGTCTAGATATTTCTATGCTAGAATTTCCATCGAGTTTGAGAGGATTCAAAAGTTCATGAAGGGTATGAATGTCTCTCTTCGGTTGGGTATGTCTCAAATGTATGTATTTGAGGCATCTTTTCAAAGTTTTGTAGATCATGCCAAGATGAAAAAGGGTATTCTTCAAGTATCTCAGGGTGGAGCCAAGAAAGTGCACCATTTTGGTAAGTTCAGAGGTTAGTCTTCTTGTGGTGGAGATTTTAGAGGTTCTTATAGTTATCTGGGTAGGCCAATGTAGGAGACCTTATAGAGTGGTGGTGGATTTTTGATTTCAATTATGCAAGGTATCTATTCGAGCCTAGTGGTTCCTTCTCATGTTGAGGTGGGCCATAGGACTTGTTATGTGTGTCATAAGGTTGGCCATTTGGAAAAAGACTGCCCCTACGGTATAATTAGGGCTGCTCCTATTTTAGTAGTAAGAGGTAAAGTGCTATAGAGGTACGAGAGATAGAGGTAGTAGAGCTCGTAAGGCCACTTAGAAAGTTGGTGGTCATAAGCAGTGTTATGCTATACCAGCCAGACCTGAGGTAGATACTTCATATGTTGTGATCACAGGTATCATCCTCATTTTAGATCTGCATCAGTGTTATTTGATCCCTGATCGACTTATTCCTATGTGTCTTCTTATTCTTGATTCTATTAGTGAGTCTCTTGCCATGCCTATTCCTATATCTACCCCTATAGGAGATTCTTTAGTGGTGATTGGGTGTACTGATATTATGTTGTAACTTTTTGGGGCTCTGAGACTTGGGTAGATTTGTTTGTGTTATATATGGTTGATTTTGGGCATAAAATGGTTGGATCCTTATCATGTTGTCTTAGATTATTTTTTTAAGACTGTGACTTTAGCTTCGCTGGGTGCGCTAAGGATAGCTTGTAAAGGTGCGCTTTATTTGGGACCTAATAGGGCCATATCTTATGTTCAGTCTCATCAATTGGTTAGGAGAGGATGTTTAACTTATTTACTCATATTCATGATACTAGTATGGTCTTACCTCCTTCTTTAGATTTTGTTCATGTTGTCCATGAGTTTGTGGATGTGTGCCTTATGGATTTTCCTGGTATGCCTAAGGCTCATGATATTGATTTGCTATTGATATTGAGTAAGGCACCAGACCCATTTTTATTCCTTCTTATAGGATGGCTCCAGTTGAGTTGAAGAAATTGAAGGATTAGTTGCAGGAGTTATTAGATAAGGGATTTATCTGACCTAGTGTATCTCCTTAGGGTGTGCCTATCTTATTTGTGAAGAAGAAGGATAGGTCAATGCGGATGTGTATTGATTATCGGTGGTTGAACAAGGTGACAGTTAAGAATAAGTATCCTCTTTCTCATATTGATGATTTATTTGATCAATTTTAGGGTGATAAGGTGTTTTCAAAGATTTATTTGAGGACCAGTCATCACCAGTTGAGGATCAGAGCTTCTGATATTCTGAAGATATATTTTCGGACTCGATATGGTCATTATGAATTCTTGGTCATGTTTTTTGGGTTCACCAATGCCCCTGCCATGATCATGGAGTTGATGAATCAAGTGTTTCGACCGTATCTCGACTTTTTATTTATGAATTTATAGATGATATCTTGGTGTATTCCAAGAGTGAGGATGAGCATTAGGAGCATTTGCGGGTTTGTGCTTCAGAGATTAAGGGATGAGAAGTTGTATGCCAATTTCTCTAAGTGCAAGTTTAGTTGGAGTCTATTTCTTTCTTGGGTCATGTGGTAACTAAGGAGCGTATTGCAGTTGATCCAGCTAAGATTGCCATAGTTCGTGATTGGGCTAGACCTATTTCACCTATCGAGATTTGGAGTTTTTTTGGTTTAGCACGTTATTATTGGCATTTTGTTGAGGGTTTCTCTTCAATTGTAGCTCCTTTGTCTAAGTTTACTCAATTAAACATTATCAAACTGATGCTTATGAGGTGAGATTTCAAAATCTCAAGAATTTGTTGGCTTCAACTACTATTTTATCTTTACCCAAGAAAGGCGTGGGCTTTACCATCTTATGTGATGTTTCAGATATTGGATTGAGTGTCGTACTGATACAGAAGGGCAAGGTAATTGCTTTTCTATTTCCCTAGTTGAAGCCTCATGAGAGGAATTATTCTACCCATGATTTGGAGTTGTGGGAGGCTATGTTTCCTTTGAAGTTGTGGAGGCACTACTTGTATGGAGTCCGTTGTGAGATCTTCTCAGATCATCATAGTCTTTAGTACTTCATCACCCAGTGAGATCTTAATATGAGGCAGTATCGTTGGCTTGAGGTACTTAAGGATTATGATTTTACCATTCTGTAGCATCCGAGCAAGGATAATATAGTTGTAGATGCCTTGAGCTGGAAGTCGACTAGAATGGGTAGCTTGGAATATCTTTTGACCCAGTAGAGGTCCTTGTCGTTAGAGGTCTAGTCTTGAGCTAACCAGATAGTAAGGCTTGATATTTTGACACCTGCGCGTATTTTGGCATTTGTGGAGGCTAGATCTTTTTTGATTGAGCAGATTTGAGCTCATCAGTTTGGTGATGTTGGATTGAGATTGATTCAAGATAAGGTGTTGAGTGCGGAGGCTAAAGAATCCTTACTTGATTCAGATGGAGTTTGACAGATTAGAGTCTAAAAGTGGGTGACTAGATTAGGTTGATCTTGGAGGAGGCCTATTGTTCTAAATATTCTATCCATCCAGGTGTGACTAAGATGTATCCTTACTTAAGACAACACTACTGGTGGGGTGGTATGAGGCAAGATGTAGCGGATTTTATAGCTCGTTGCCTATGTTGTCAGCAGGTGAAGATCGAGCATATAAAACCTGGTGGTTTGCTTCAGAGGTTATCCATTCCTGAGTAAAAGTGAGAACGGATCACCATGTACTTTATGATTGGTTTTCCTCATACATCTCGTGGTTTTAGTAGTGTTTGGGTCATTGTAGATCGATTTACCAAGTCAGCTTATTTTATTTTGATTCAATCTCATTCAGTGCTGAGAGGTTTTCCTGTATCCACATTCGTAAGATTGTGTGTCTGCGTGGTATGTCGATGTCCATTATTCCAATTTGAGGTTCTATGTTCACATCTCACTTTTGGAAGACTTTTTAGGATGAGTTAGGTATTCAGGTTGATCTTAGCATGGTATTTTACTCAAGGACAGACATCAGTTAGAGCGGACTATTTAGGTTTTGTAAGATATGCTCCGTGCTTGTGTGATGGATTTTGGTGGCCAGTAGGAGTAGCATTTGGATTTAGCAGAGTTTGCATATAATAATAGCTACCATTCTAGTATTGATATGGCTCCTTTTATGTAACACCCTAGATTTTTTCCTCTAAAAAATCCGTAAGTATTGAGCTTACTGCCCAAGTAATGACTTACCTCATGAGTCATAAGGAGTCATTACGGGTCGTAGTAGCCTAAATTATATAGTGACCAGTGTGTTACCCAATGTATCTGACTTGAGTACAACTAGAGCGTAATGAGTCATACAGACACTTTACGAGTCATAGGGTCCCTTTTGTAGAAAAACCAGTGTAATGGTTCCTTGTTTCTAATGTGCATAGTATTAAACCTCATGACTCGTAAGGTCTGAGCATGAGTCGTAGGGTACAACTCATAATAAAACTAGTGTGAGTGCCTTATGCTACTGTCCAGACTACGACTCATGGTGATGAGTCCTAACGTGTCCTCAAGAGTCGTAAGGTGACCCGTCATCACTGGCGACAAATTTTTAACTTTTAATTAAGGTTACTTTAGACATTTCCCTCTTTCCCCAACTTAGAACCCAATCTATAAAACCACAAAAAGGGGTTATTTCCAGCTTCTAGCAAATAAAAAACACACTCTCTTCTTTCCCAAATCCCTAAGTTAAGAAGACTAGGGTTTCCAAAGAGATTGGTAATTAGAGCTTCCAAGGGTTGATTTCTCACCGTAAGTCCTGATATCTCAGGCATATTAATCTTCACCAAAGCTTATTTTGTTAAAGCATGTGTGTTAAATTGGTATTCAAGTGGTTTTGAATGTTGCTTGGGAATGTTGTAACAACCCGATTTGCTGAACCGGAATGCTACACGGTGCTCATGACCCCGAGGGACCACAAGCTAACCCATGACTGATATTTGTATCTCTATACTGCAAATCATGATATAATAATGCGGAATACATTGAACTGTAAGGCCATAAGGTTCAATTGAATAAAATCATGTGGATGAAAATACCCAAAACAACTCAATCTGATAGCTAAGTCTGAATGTTAATCTGAACGTAAATCTGAAAGTCTCTAAACCATCTTAATAAGGAGTTGAAGGAACATGTCTCCAACTAACTCCGTAAAACTGAACTAAGAAAATAAATAAATGTATCAAATCATATTGTCCTCCAATCAATGAGGACTCACTGTGTCTCTGTGACTGAAATGCTACCGTTACTGCTGGGTCGGAGCTCGTGTCTCAGAACCTATGGTGTACCATGAAAAGAAAGCACCATAGCGCAAATACGTCAGTACAACTAGAGTACTGAGTATACGAGGAAGGTAGGCTGAACATAAAGGGTTTCATGCATTAACAACAATGACTGACTAATATGAACGTGGGAGTGCAAATACACATATATAGAAACTGGGATTGTGAATACATGATAGCATAACCTGTATATACTGAAATCTGAAGAACGCGCTAAGTTCTTTTATTGAGACTGATACTGAAACTCTAGGAATTAGTGTTTAACCGACATGCCCCATGTATGCCGTTATGGATAAGCTGGGGTCCAATCTCTGCCTCGACTGGAGGGGTGTCAATACCGTGCAACGGGTAAGGACAACCTGTGAGTGACCCTTATCTGGCGGGTACACATTGAGAACGATGGGAACTCTAAACTGACGAGTTAAGCCACCTCATCAATCCTAATCTGACGGGTTAAGATGTCTCAACCTATGCTGGCTACTTAGTTCTGGAACACAAGGATGACTACTAAGAATCACACCCTGAACTGGCGGGTGAGTTCCCATCCTTGGGTTCACTCAGTGCTAACCTCTACTCCAATCTGGAGGGACTGGACATGAATAACTGACTGTGCATGACTTAATCTTACTGAATTCTGTTGACTGGTGGAATGTTATTGATATCTGACAACTTACTAAGATCATGAGGTTTTCGTGAGTCACATGACTGACTGAAGTCTATGGAATCATAGCTTGAGTTCGGATATCGTGAAACATGACATGGCTCTAGGCACACAGCTATAGTTTTCGAGTACAAGTACCCCCAGGACTCGATAGGAGGAAAATGACACACATGACATGACTTGATCACAAGATTTGAGTCCACAATTCACAATATCATAAGTAAGGCTTTCATAATAAGAATGATTCTCAACAAACTATCACATGATCGGGAATGCACACAACATGTATATACTTGCATGGCTTCAATAACATGGTCATTCCATATCACAACAATATCATGAGCATCTCATACAACTTCTTCAATTCAATACAATAGCATGGGGATCACGTTGAACATAAAATTAGAACATGGAATAGTCAATTAGGACTTATTATGTCATAAAAGCATGATTTCTATTCCCTTAGGTATTTTCACAAACACCTTACATGGACATCTTAGGTATAGGTGGATTCATCAAGATTACAAATATTCAACCACCAATTTCACTTATTTATATGTTAAATACCACCATATCGTCACAAAATATACAAAGATCCTATCTTAGGTATCATCAAACTCTAACCACGTGAACATCAACCACCAAAACATAAATATCATAATACAAAATTTAGATGGTTGTTGAGCTTCATGGATGAAAGGAGTCGATGAATCAACTCACAATGAATCAGTCCTTGAAATCGAATCTTCAAGCTTAGTTACACAACCCTAGTTGTTTTTCTCTTTTAGTGCTCTTAGATGATGAGCTTTGAGATGATAATAAGGTTGTAATATGTTTAGAAGCTATATATTTTGTAGGGTTAAGTTTAGGGACGTGTAAGGAGTGTTAAAAGACTCAATTACCCTTAAAATAACTCAAAAAGGGGTGTTTTTGGCACCTGGAACTGACTTAGGCGGCGCCCAAGTGATTCCCTAAGCTAGGTTGGGCGGCGCCTAACCAATCGCCTTTCCTTACTATCTCTCACAAAAATGGGCATAACCTTTTGCTCGGGTATTGGATTAAGCCGAAATAGGTATCGTTGGAAAGATAATTTGATTATCTACAATTTGGTGGGTCTAAATCAGGTAAAATACCACATTAACATTGAGTTATACTCGTTCAAGGATGACCCTTGCAAAATCAAACACTAAAACTTGATGGATTCAAAAACTCTTAGCTTTTATTACCTTAAGTGACTCATATGAACATGCTTAATGCATCATAAGCTATCCTATATCTAGGATATTCATTGTAAGTCATGTACTCAAGTATGAATCACAGGATAGGAGATTTCATATGTAGAAATACTTATTCACTTCCTAGCTTAGAAACATGTGGGGTATTACAATATCTCACCCTTGGGAACATTCGTCCTCAAATGAGAATTTATTGAGAAGGGATACAAGACAATAGAACCTGAACTAAACATGAAGAACTAAAACTTGATCTCATGACTGACATGCTAAACATACTGAACTCGTGCATATCTGATGCACGAACAACTGATACATGAATGCATGACTGAGTATGAAACGATTAATAGGTACCAAGTTTATACTGGAAACATGAATAAGCTTAAGGAGAAATACTACCTTGACCTTGATCTGAATTGGCAGGGAAGAGGTGAGGATACTTGGTACTCATATCTGCTTCTTCTTCCTAAGTATCTCCTTCATGAGACTGATTTCGCCAAAGAACCTTGACTAGAGGGACTTCGTTGTTCCTTAATATACGAGTTTGATAATCTAAGATTTTGAATGGAATCTCTTCATAAGGGAGGCTGTTCTGAATATCGATGCTCGGAATAGAGACAACAACTGTTGGGTCACCTATGCACTTTTTTAGCAAAGTGACATGGAAGACTAGATGGACTGAGCCTAGATTTCAAGGCAAATCAATCTCATAAGCTACCTTGCCAAAGCAATAAAGAATTCTGAATGGACCGACATATCGGGGACTGATTTTCCCTTTCTTGCCGAACCTCTTCACTACCTTCATGAGAGAGATCTTAAGATAGACATAGTCATTGACCCCGAACTTCTATCGGCTCGAAGCAGCCCAGAGTCTCTCTTTGATCAACAGAACTTTCTCTAAGGCATCAAATACTAAGTCAGGACCTATGATTAAGGCCTCACTAACTTCGAACCAACCAATTAGAGATCTACACTGCATAGGACTTCTGTTGGCTTTGAGCAACCCGGATTCTCTCTCTAATCAACTGAACTTTCTCTAAGGCATCGAATACTAAGTCAGGACCTATGATTAACGCCTCACTAACTTTGAACCAACCAATCAGAGATCTACATCTCCTACTATAGAGAGCTTCGAATGGTTCCATCTGAATACTAGAATGATAGCTATTATTGTATGCAAACTCAATCAAAGGCAAGTGGTCATCCCAACTTCCCATGACGTCAATTGCACACACCCTTAGCATATCTTCAAGAGTCTGAATGGTCCTCTCTACTTGACCATCTATTTGAGGATGAAATGCTGTGCTGAGATGGACTTAGGTGTTGAGACCCTTTTGGAATGCTTTCCAAAAGTGAGAAGTGAACTGGGTACCTCTGTCTGAGATAATAGATAGTGGAACACCGTATAATCTGACTAACTCCCTGATATAGAGTTTGGCATAATTCTTGGCAGAATAAGAAGTACGAACAGGAAGGAAATGAGCTGACTTGGTCATTCTATCTATAATGACCCAGACTGAATCATACTGATGATAAGTTCTAGAAAAACCCATCATGAAGTCCATGTTAACTTCTTCCCACTTCCAAGTAGGAATGTGAACTCTTGCATGGAACCACTAGGTTTCTGATGCTCTATCTTAACCAGCTGACATGTAGAGCACTTAGCCACAAACTCTGCAATATTTCTCTTCATCCCACTCAACCAATAGGTCTCCTGCATGTCGCGGTACATCTTAGTGGCCCCTGGATAAATAGAGTATCGTGCACCATGCACTTATGCAAGAATTTGCTGCCTCAATTCATCTACACCTGGAACACATAGACGACCCTGACAACGAAGAACACCATCTATCCCTTGGGAGAAAACCTTGACTCTCTGATTCTGAACTGACTCTTTAAGCTTGACAAGGCTAGGATCCCTGTCTTGTTTCTCTTTCACCTCAGAAACTAGAGATGACTATGAAATACTATGAACACATACATCACCCTCCAAAGAATCAACTAAGCGAATACCTAGTCTGGCAAGCTGATGGATCTCCTGAGCCATCTTTTTCTTACTATCCTCAACGTGAGAAATTATACCCATGGAGAGTCGATTGAGAGCATCGGCCACAACATTGGCCTTGCCCAGATAATAAAGAACACTCATGTCGTAATCCTTCAAGAGCTTTAACCACTTTCTCTGATGAAGATTAAGATCTTTTTGGGAAAAGACATACTGGAGGATTTTATGGTCTGTGAAGATATCTATATGAACTCCATAGAGATAATGCCTCTAAATCTTTAAGGCAAAAACTATCGCTGCTAACTCAAGATCATGAGTAGGATAATTCTTCTCATGTGGCTTTAACTGTCTGGATGCGTAGGCTGTGACCTTACCATACTGCATGAGGACACAACCTAAACCCACTCTGGATGCATCACAATAGACTACAAAATCATTTGAACTATCTAGAATAGCTAGAATTGGAGCGGAGGTGAGTCGAGTCTTCAACTCTTGAAAGCTCTTATCGCATGAATCTGACCACTAAAACTTAATCTTCTTCTGAGTTAATCACGACATGGGAGATTCAATAGAATAAAATCCCTCAAAAAACCGTCTGTAATAGCAAGCCAAACCCAAGAAACTCCTAATATCTGATGGAGATATGGGTCTGGGCCAGTTTCTTACTGCCTTAGTTTTCTGAGGATCTACTCTAATGCCATCACCATAAATAATATGGCCAAGGAATGCTACTGATCTTAGCCAAAATTCACACTTATTGAACTTAGCGAATAACTGGTGATCCATGAGAGTCTGAAGAACAATCCTGAGATGGTTTGTATGATCATGCTCTGTGCGAGAATAGACCAGAATATCATCTATAAAGACTATGAAAAATATGTCCAAGTACTGCCTGAACACATGGTTCATCAAATCCATAAAAGCTACAGGGGCATTGGTAAGACCAAATGACATGACTAAAAATTCAAAGTGACCATATCAAGTATGGAAAGCTGTCTTCGGAATGTCACATTCTCTAACTCTGAGCTGATGATAGCCTGATTTGAGGTCTATCTTGGAGAAGTAACTGGCACCCTAAAGTTGGTCGAATAGATCATCAATCCTGGGAAGAGGATATCTGTTCTTGACCGTGACCTTGTTAAGCTGACGGTAATCAATATACATCCTGAGAGAACTATCTTTTTTGTGCGCGAATAATATTGGTGCACCCCATGAGGAAATGCTTGGTTTGATAAATCCCTTATCTAAGAGATCCTTCAACTGATCTTTTAGTTCCTTGAGTTCTGCTGGTGCCATTCTGTATGGCAAAATAGAAATAGGTTAAATATCCAAAAGAAGGTCTATGCCAAAGTCTATTTCCCTTTTAGGAGGAATGCCTGAAGATCTTCGAGAAATACATCCGAGTATTCATTAACAACAGGGACTGTTTTGAGGCTGGGAGATTCAGAGCTGGAATCTTTAACTTGCGTGAGATGATACACAAACCCCTTAGAAATTATTTTCCCTATCGGAAAATAGGAAACAAGTTGACCCCTGAACGCTGAAATGCTACCCTTCCACTCTAGGATGGGCTCATTCGAGAACTGAAACTAAACTATCCTATTTTTGCAGTGGAATGTGGCATAGCAGGAATGAAGTCAATCCATGCCGAGAATAAAATCAAAATCAGTCATCTCTAACTCCACTAAATCTACTGATGTAGATTTCTGAGATATCATAACCGGGCAGTTCCTGTATACCCATCGGGCTATAATGGTTTTACCCACTGGTGTAGAGAATGAGAAGGGCCCTACTAGGACTTTGGGACTAATACCAAAATCGCCTGCTATGTATGGAGTAACAAAAGACAAAGATGCACCTGGGTCTAGCAAAACATAAACATGAACATGGAAAATCTGTAATGTACCAGTAATGATATCAGGAGAATTTTCCTGATCCTGCCAGGACTGAAGAGCATAGAGTCTGTTTGGGCGTTGCCCACTGGTAGCACTGGAAATGGCACCCTGCTGGTTCAGGCGACTGGATTGAGCTGTAGAATGATTTTACTGACCCTGAAGACTTGACTGTAGAGACTCCCTAATCCAGTGGCCTGGCTTGACACAACAAAAACAGACATCACTACCAGCTCTGCAAATGCCCTTGTGGTTCTTACCACAAGTCTGACAAAGGGGATTAGTTCGAGCATTGCTAACACTGCCCTGAGATTTAGAGCCTGGTGCTTTGTCTCTATTGTCATCTCTGAACTTCGGCACTAGAGCGCTGGCAGAGAAAGGAGCTAGAACGGCCGAGTTGACACAAAACTATGAACGGTTTCCTCCATCTGACTTGGGGTGAGCAAAGTTGAAGTTACCTGACATTGCTCTCTTGTTCTGCCTCTCCCTTATCTTAAATTTCTGCTCTTCTACTTGTTGGGCATGGGTCATGAGTCTGCCTAAGGTCATATCACCGATCAGCATCGTAGACCTACACTCATTTACTACGCTATCATTAACCCCTAACACGAACTTGCTCATCTTAGCTCTATTGCCTGCAACCACATGAGGAGCATACCTGGCTAGCTGAGTAAATCTGAGAGAATACTCCCTAACTATCATATTCCCCTGCCTGAGGTTGATGAACTCAAGAACTTTGGCTTTCCTTAGCTCTTGGGGAAAGAATCTGTCTAAGAAGGTCATGACAAATTCCTCCCACTCGATAGGGCCTGTATCATCTAACCTCTGAGACTTTCACTGTTTGTACCAATCATGAGCACATCCTATAACTGGTAGCCGGTTAACTTAGCACTCTCAATAAAAGTAACACCCATGATGTCAATGACCTTCTAGACTTGGTCAATGAACTCCTGAGGGTCCTCATTAGAATTAGACCTATAGAAAGATGGAAGATTCATCTAGGTAAAGTCCTGAACCCTATCTTCTTTGGGATTGGCCAGAATAACTGGTGGCCATTCATTCTATGAAGCCATGGACTGAGCAAGTGTGGTAAATGCGACTCTAAACTTCGCATGGGAAATATGTTCACCCAAAGGATCTTCGATCTGAAGAGCTGGTTGGTTTCTTCTGTTTAGGGCCATGGTCTGGATTAAGAGAAGAATGGATTAGACTGAGAGTTTAACTTATGATTATGCTCACTAGCATGACATGAATAATGAAGAAAGGGGACTGTTCTTAAAATATCTTATAGCCTCCCACACATAAATGTGGCGCGCAATACACCCATGTACAAGACTATACTAGATGTGGCTTTTAGACTTCCTAGGAATCTATTGAACCTTAGGCTCTGATACCAAGTTTGTAACACCCCAATTCGCTGAACCGGAATGCTACACAGTGCTCATGACCCCGAGGGACCACAAGCTAACCCATGACTGATATCTGTACTTATATACTGCAAATCATGATATAATAATGAGGAATACATAGAACTGTAAGGCCATAAGGTTCAACTAAATAAAATCATGTGGATGAAAATACCCAAAACAACTTAATCTAAAAGCTAAGTCTGAACATAAATCTGAACGAAAATTTGAAAGACTCTAAACTATCTGAATAAGGAGTTGAATGAACATATCTCCAACTAACTCCATAAAACTAAACTGAAGAAATAAATAAATATATCAAATCATCTTGTCCTCAAATCAATGAGGACTCACTGTGTCTCTGCGACTAGAATGCTACCGCTACTGTTGGGCTGGAGCTCGTATCTCGGAACCTATGGTGTAACATAAAAGAAAGCACCATAGCACAAATGCGTCAGTACAACTGGAGTACTGAGTATACAAGGAAGGTAGGCTAAACATAAAGGGTTTTATGCATGAACAACACTGGCTGACTAATATGAACGTGGGAGTGCAAATACACATATATAGAAATTGGGACCATGAATACGTGATAGCATAACCATTAAGCTAATACATTGTTTACTGATAACTGTCATGACTAATACTGAAATGTATAACATGACGACTGTATCTGACAGTCCTGTATATACTGAAATTTGAAGAACGCCCTTAGTTCTTTTATTGAGACTGATACTGAAACTGTGGGAAGTAGTGTTTAACCGACATGCCCCATGTATGCTGTTATGGCTAAGCTAGGGTCCAATATCTGCCCCGACTAGAGGGGTGTCAATACCTTTCTACTGGTAAGGACAGCTTGTGAGTGACCCTTATCTGGCGGGTACTCAATGAGATTGGTGGGAACCCTAAACTAATAGGTTAAGCCACATCATCAACCCTAATCTGATGGGTTAAGATGTCTCAACCTACACTGGCTATGTAGTTCTGGAACACAAAGATGACTGCTAAGAATCACACCCTGAACTGGCGGGTGAGTTCCCATCCTTGGGTTTACTCGGTGCTAACCTCTACTCCCATCTTGAGGGACTGGACATGAATAACTGACTGTGCATGACTTAATCTTACTGAATTTCATTGACTGGCGGAATGTTATTGATATTTGACAACTGACTAAGGTCATGAGGTTTTCTTGAGTCACATAATTGACTGAAGTCTATGGAATCATAGCTTGAGTTCGGATATCATGAAACATGACATAGTTCTAGGCACACAGCTATAGTTTTTGGGTACAAGTACCCCCAGGACTCGATAGAAGGAAATTGACACACATGACATGACTTGATCACAAGATTTGAGTCCACAATTCACAATATCATAAGTAAGGATTTCTTAATAAGAATGATTCTCAAAAAACTATCATATGATCGAGAATGCACACAACATGTATATACTTGCATGGATTTAATAACATAGTCATTCCATATTGCAACAATATCATGAGCATCTCGTACAACTTCTTTAATTCAAGACAATAGCATGGGGATCACGTTGAACATAAACTTAGAACATGGAATAGTCATTTAGGACTTATTATGTCATAAAATCATGATTTCTATTCCCTTAGGTATTTTCACAAATACCTTACATGCACATCTTAGGCATAGGTGGATTCATTAAGATTACAAATATTCAACCACCAATTTCACATAATTATACATTAAATACCACCATATCCTTACAGTAAACATACAAAGATCCCATCTTTGGCATCATCAAACTCCAACCACATGAACATCAACCACCAGCAATATAAACATCATAATACAAAATTTAAAATATGGTTCGTGTGCTTCATAGATGAAAAGATTCCATGAATCAACTCACGCATACCTTAGAAGGAAGATTCTTGATGATTGACAGAGGAATTTCCTTAAAATCGTATCTTCAAGCTTAGTTACGCAACCCTAGTTGTTTTTCTCTTTTAGTGCTCTTGGATGATGAGCTTTGAGATGATAATAGGGTTGTAATATGTTTAGAAGCTATATATTTCTAGGGTTAAGTTTAGGGACGTGTAAGGAGTGTTAAAAGACTTAATTACCCTTAAAATATCTCAAAACTAAGTGTTTTTGGCACCTGGAATTGACTTAGGCGGCGCCCAAGTGATTGCCTAATCTAGGTTGGGTGGCGCCTAACCAATCGCCTTTGTTTGGTTGGGTGGCGCCTAACCAATCGCCTATCCTTACTGTCTCTCACGAAAATGGGCATAACTTTTTGCTCGGGTATTGGATTAAGGTGAAATCGGTATCGTTGGAAAGCTAATTCGATTATATACAATGTGATGCATCTAAATCGGCCAAAATACCACATTAATATTGAGTTATACTCATTTAAAGATGACCCTTGCAAAATCAAATACTAAAACTTGATGGATTCAAAAACTCTTAGCTTGTATTACCTTAAGTGACTCATATGAACCTGATTAATGAATCATAAGCTATTCTATCACTAGGATATTCATTGTAAATCATGTACTCAAGTATGTATCATATGATAGAAGATTTTATACGTAGAGATACTTATTAACTTCCTAGCTTAGAAACATGCGGGGTATTACAAATGTGGGTTGGGGTTTTGAATGATTATTTTCTTAAATGAAGTTCCCATGGTATATATGTAGTTTTTATTCTTTAATGATGGTTTTAATCATGTGGGGTGCATGGGCGTGGTGAATAAACTAGGGGGTAGTGGATTTTCAAAATTATATGGATTTTAATAATTGAATTGGTGATTACCTCAATCCAATCTTGTGAAACTTGCTTTTAACATGAGAATATACATATTGAAAATATCTTTGGAACTATTGCATAGCATAAAGTGCTAAAGAACCAAATTTGATTTAATGAAAAATGGGGGTGGCATTCCCTCACACTAATTTAATGAATAAAAGGGTTGAGGCATTCCCCCCTCCCCAGTTAATTGAATTATAATGACATGATGATAATACCTTGCATGTGTAGTTGGTATGATGATACCAATAGTGTATGCCTGATGTATATCATGGTTCAATGAATAGGAATGTGTAAATATTTTAATTTAGCTTAAAGATGATTGTTTATCTAAGTCATGAAAGTGGAGGTCCCCAGGGATTAATATCAAAAACAACATTTACCGGTGTGGGGGTCTAAATGGCTGGGTGTTTGAGTCACCCTTGATTTATGCTCGGGTTTTTGAGTTAATTAGGGAAGCTGGGCCCATATAGCTCATAGATGCCTTTTAATGACAGTTATGCTATACAGTCCAGGATAATGTTTTACTTTTATGCTAAATCTTATTCCCTATCCCATTATGTTATATATATATATGTATGTACAATGTATGCATGTGGATTTTACTGTGGTTTTGACTTGGCATTATTTTACCCCTTCCCGAAGTTACATGCTAGTGCTCACCCACTAATTATCTCCAAATGTTGTATCCCCAATCGATGCAGCAATCGGAGACACTTCTACTTTTCTTGTGCAGTGATAGGATTTTAAAATTGGTAGCAGTCAACTTTGTAGTAGTGAGCTTTCATTTTTCAAAAATTCTATCATTTTAAAGTCTTGTTTCATTTATGTCTTGGACTACTTCTATTTAATTCTTTTGGCTATCGTCGGGGGCATGTTCTGACGTAGATTGGTTTGGTCTGTTTGAAGGCTTTATGAACTACTGCGGATTGGGATGTTAGTGAATTTTAAGAACATTCCTTTTTATTGATTATTCTATCTTGTGTATTTTGGAATTCATCCACTGCTTGTATGTTGTGTTCTATTTTACTAGGAAAAAAGAGGGTGGTATCTGATACTCGATGGACTTGAGATCCCAATCACAGTTAGGCCCTGATTTAGATTATGACAAGCTTGGTATCAGAGCCCTGTTCATGGTTAATTGGGTTTTCAGAAAGCCATGTCAAGTAGAGTATTTTTTAGGGGTGTGTAGCATGCTACATTTATAAGGGACATGCCATGAGGCATCTAAGAATATTTCCCCTCCTTGTTCTACTTTTGGGCTGTAAAGTCTAGGATTTTGAAATCTCCTATAATTCTTATTTATTCGCATTTTAGATCATGTCTCCTAGAAGATCATATGCTTGTGGAAACTCTTTTATCCTGCCTGAGGACAACGTGGATAGAAATCATCCTGCTTTTAGGGTATAGACTTGGTCTAGGTTCCTTACTTCTGATTGCATCCATAGAGTTCTACTAGTCCCTACTAGTCCTCATCGGGCTTCTCGAGCTGAAGATATTGTTGTCCCAATACCTCAAGGTGATGTTTCTAATACTGTGTTTTGCCAGCTAATTCATTTGCTTACTCAGTTGGTGGCCTACCTTACATACTAGTCTAAGTGTATTACTTTTGTCACTCGTTATTCTGACGCCACAAGGGTTAGCCAATTTACGAGGTTGAGTTCTTCGACTTTTACTGGTTCCAAGGTTGATGAGAATCCTCAAGGATTTATTAATGAGATAACCAAAATATTTAGAGTGATGCATGTCTTTGACTCTGAGGGTGTGGAGTTTTCCACATATTAATTGAAGGATATGAGATATCAGTGGTATGAGGAATAGGAGCAGTTGAGAGAGGATAATGCTGATCCAATATTATTGGATATGTTTTCTGGTGCTTTTCTTGATCGCTTCTTTCCTCAGGAGTTGAGAGAGGTGAAGGATAAGAAGTTTATGAATTTAATGTAAGGCAGAATGACTGTGAAAGAGTATTCCTTGAAGTTTCATCAGTTATCCCATTATACTTTAAAGTTGATGTCTTTTATGAGGGCTAAAATGAGAAAGTTTGCTATGGTATTATCTCGAGACTTGGTTTTGAACTACAAGGTTTTGTTTTTGAATAACGATATGTATATCTCTAGGATTATGGTGTATATACAATATTTTGAAGAGGAGAAGAAGAAACAAACAGACATGGAAGGGAGATAATATAAGAGATTCAGGTACTTTGAATAGGATGGAGGCCACTAAAGTAGTAGTAGAGATGGTAGGCAGTGGTCTAAGAAGAAGTGGGGAAATTCTTGTTCTTACTCTATGGCTAGTGCTCCATATCCTAAGCCATCTAGTGATCATCAATTTTAGACATAGTGGGTACAAGGCACAAGTGCCCAATAGCAGGCTAGTGGAGCCCAGTCAACCCCATCTTATCCCCTTTGTCATTTTTATGAGCAGATGTATTATGGAGTTTGTGAAAAGGGGAGGAATAAATGATTTAAGTATGGTCAGCTTGGTCACATGTAGTGGGAGTTTCCTTAAAAGATTGTTTCTAGAGCTAACAAGGTCCCTGTTACTACGTCTTTAGCTCCATCACCGAAAGACGTTGCTTCTTGTATCGACAATGGTCGAAATCATCTGTATGCTCTCAACACCCATCAAGAATCTGAGGCTTCTCCTGATTTTGTCATTGGTACATTATAAATCTTCTCTCATGACATGTATTGCTTACTTGATATGGAGTCTACTCTTTGTTATACGACCCTTTATGTGGCTATTTATTTTAGTTTTGGTCCTAAGTGTATTTTTTGATCCTTTTTTCTATGTCTACCCTGGTGGGTGACTTTGTTGTGGCTAGAAAAATTCTATCGGGGTTGTGTGGTATCTATCTATGGTATAGAGACATTGGTGGATCTGATAGAGCTTGATGTGTTAGACTATGATATTATTTGGGGATGTATTAGCTTCATTTCGTTTATGGAACCCAAAGGGTCAGTTTCCAATTCCTGAATAAACCGGTGATTGAGTAGGAAAGGTAGTTCTTTAGCACCTAAGAGGAGGTTCATTTCTTATCTAAGAGCGCAGAAATTAATTTCCATGGGATTTCTATATCATCTAGTTTGGGTTATGGATTCTAGTTCTGAAGACCCTTCCTTACAATCTGTCACTGTAGTTAATGAGTTTCTTGAAGTATTTCCTAATAATCTTCTTGGTATTCTTCCTAATAGAAAAATAGACTTTGGGATTAACCTTTTCCCAGATACCCATCTTATCTTTATTTCTCTCTACAAAATGGCTCCAACTGAGTTGAAAGAGCTTAAAAAAAGTTAAAAGATCTTCTTGACAAAGGTTTTATTAGACCTAGTGTTTCTCCATAGGGTGCTTCTATTCTATTCGTGCATAATAAGGATGGGTGCCTTCGAATATGTAGAGACTATCGCCAGTTAAATAAGGTGAATGTGAAGAATAAGTATCCTCTTCGTAGGATTGATGACCTAGTCGAACAGCTTCAGGGTGCCAATTATTTTCCTAAGATTGATCTTTGGTTGGGTTATCATCAATTGAAGATTAGGGAGGTGGATATCCCTAAGACCGCTTCCCATACCCAATATGGCCATTATGAGCTTTTGATCATGTTGTTCGAATTGACTAATTCCCCAAAGGCATTTGTGGATCTTATGAATTGGTTATTCCATTAGTAACTAGACTTATTCATCATTGTGTTTATTGATGACATATTGGTATCTTCTAAGAGTGAGGAGGATTATGCTAATCACATCCATATAGTGTTGCAGACTCTTAAGGATCATCATTTGTATGCTAAGTTTTTAAAGTGTGAGATTTGGTTGAATGTTATGACCTTTCTTGGTCATTTTATTTCTTGTGAGGAGAACATGGTGGATCCACAAAAAGTTGAGGCAGTTGAAAAGTGGCCTAGACCCATGACTCCAACCGATATTCAGAGCTTCTTGGGTTTAGTGGGTATTATAGGGGTTTAATGGAGAGTTTCTCTTCAATCGTTGTTCCAATTACTAAGTTGACTCAGAAGAAGGTAAAGTTTTTGTTGTCTAATGCTTGTGAGGCTAGCTTTGAGAAGTTGAAATATAAGTTGACTTCAACTCTAATTTTGACCCTACCCGAGGCTATTGATGTCTTTGTTGTTTATTGTGATGTATCTCATGTAGGAATAGGTTATATGTTGATTCAACATGGCAGGGTGGTAGCATATGCCTTTAGCTATTTAAAGGTGCATGAGATGAATTATCTGACTCACAACTTAGAATAGTTGGCTGTGGTATTTTCTATAAAGATTTGGAGTCATTACTTGTGTGGGGTTCATTTTTATATATATTCTGATCACAAGAGCTTATAGTACGTGTTAACCTAAAAGGAGTTGTCCATATGGAGATTATCTCATGTTGATGAGCAGAAGTGAGGTTTAGTGAAGAATATTCACCATTTGGCTAATCTTAGAGTTTGTCTTTTGGATTTCGAGGATGGAGGTGTGATTGTGTAAGAGGTGAAGTCATCTCTTGGTGCTAAGGTGAAGAAGAAGAAGATTTTGGATCCTATCTTGATGCAGATTAAGAATGATGTGCGCTAATAGAAAGTCATGGCTTTTGAGATTTGTGGTAATGGTATATTGAGGTGCCAAGGTAGATTCTGTGTTCTAGATGTTGATAGGTTACGAGAGAGGATTTTGGATAAGGCTTATGAGTTAAGGTACTCTGTTCATCTTATATCGACGAAGATGTACCATGATTTGAAAGAGATCTATTGGTGGAATAACATGAAGAGTGCATGGTTTGTAAACAAGTGAAAGTGGAGCACTTGAGGCATGGTATTTTATCTCAAGAGATTGATTTTCCTGTATGGAAATGGGAAATGATTAATATGAATTTCATTACTGCTCTTCCAGAATCTCGTAATAGTTCGAATCGATATAGGTCATCATGGATAGGATGACTAAGTCCTCTTACTTATTTCCAGTGGGGACTAATTATTCTGCAGAGGACTAATTCCTCTCACTTTTGGTAGTGTTTCAGAGAGGTTTGGGAATTAAGGTGAAATGTATCACCTTTTCACCCTCAAACAGATTGACAAGCAGAGAGAACCATTCAGATGTTGGAGGATATGCTAAGGGCTTGCATGATTGACTTTGGGGATAGTTGGGTTGACTATTTTCCTCTTATTAAGTTTACATATAATAACAACTATCATTATATAGTTCAGATGGACCCATATGAGGCTTTGTATGGTAGGAGATGTCGGTGTCCTATAGGGTGGTTCGAAGTAGGTGAGACTAGATTGTTTGGTCTTTATTTAGTTCATCAGTCCATGGTAGAAGATGAAGGTGATTAGGGATAGACTTAAGACCACCCAAAGTCACCAAAAGTCCTATACGGATATGATGCATAGGGAGTTGGATTTTGATGTTAGTGATTGGGTGTTCTTGAAGGTGTCTCTTGTAAAAGGGGTGATGAGGTTTGAAAAGAAGGGGAACCTTGGTCCCTATTATGTTGCCCTATACTTGATTTCGAGGAGAGTGGGCAATGTTGTGTATGAGTTGGATTTGCCTTCCAATTTGGGTTCTATTCATCAATTTTCCATGTCTTAATGATGAAGAAATGCATGGGCGATCTTTCATTGATTGTGCCTATTATGAGTGTTGGTGTTTCATATTCCTTGTCTTATTAGGAAGTCCTTATTGAGATTTTAGATAGGAAAGTCCGCAGTTTGAGGACCAAAGAGGTTTCTTCGATGAAGGAATCATAAGGTTAAAGAAGCTAAAGTCCAACGATCCATTCTTGTTTCCTACTTTGGATAATCGTGCTTAAGGTATGTGATTTTATTTCCATCTATATTTTTTTGACTTTGTTAAAAGAAAATGTGGTTGCATTTCAGTGTTAAATAGTGCTAATGGATGCCTTGATTCATTATTCAGGGATGAATGATCCTTAGGGGGAGGATGTAACATGCTAGATTTTTTGCTTCTGAAAAGTCCCTGAGTATTGAGATTACTGCCCACATAACGACTCACCTCATGAGTGGTAAGGTGTCATTACGGGTCATAGAAACCCAAATTGTAGAGTAACTAGTGTGTTCCCCAAAATCTCTGACCTGAGTACGACTAGAACATAACTAGTCATATGGAATCTTTACAAGTCCTAGGGTGTTAAGTCCTTAGTTTTGATGATTGACAAATTTATGGTTTGGGGCTTGTTACCTAGAGTTTTTGTGATAACAAAAACTACTATGCATTAGGTAACATGTTGGGATCACCTATCGCTGCCATAGTCGACTGTCCAGCTGATACAAAGTACAAAGGTTAGTGAAAAACTATTGCCATCTTCTTGCCTCAACCAATGGGATCTCTCTTAGGTTTTATTGTGACATAATATATATTGCTCATATTCATCAACAAGAAAACCAACACTTCTATATACTTATAACAAAATATCTCTATGAAGTGGTGAGTCAAAGGTTGCAGCTGCAACTGGGAGCTTATTGCTCATCGAGTTGTATCTTTATTTCCTAGTTGTAATTAAGTCTTTGTATTTTGTTCTTAAAAATTTTACCCATAGCATCTTATGATTGTAGTAGGTGATGTGGTGTAAATTTATTTGTAATAATCTAGAGGTATGTGCTTGTCCAAGCTAGAGTAAGCTTGTAGAAGTCCTGTTAGAGTTAGCTGGAGGTGAAAACTAGTAGAGTTACTACTCGGGTTTCCTTGTAATAGAGCTATTGCTAGGAAAAAGAGGATTTGAAGGTTAATCCTTGGAGTCTGTATTAAAGAAGTTGCTTCAAAACAGTGGAGCTTAGAAATCCTGGAAGCAGGTCATGGGTTTTCTCCCTTGAGCAAGGAGTTTCCATATAAAAATCTTGTGTTCTTTCTTTCACAGTATTTATGTACTTCTTACTTTACACACATCTCCTAGTTCTGTAACGCCCCGAAATCTAATTTTGGGATGCCATACGGTGCTCCGAACTACATGTAGTCCTGAGCTAACCCTGACTGCCTTTTCTAAATCTGAATCTCAAAATGGGGAAACTATAAATGAAAAATCATAATAAATGCAGAAAACTATCTGAATAAGCAAATAATAAAAATCTGAATACTGTACCTGAATTCTAAAACTGAATCTAGTAGTCTGACAAACCTCTACTGACTGAATCTAGAGAGTCACTTGGATAGGCCCCAACTGACTTAAACTGTCTGAAATGAATAGTAAAATGTCTACTAATAACTGAAAAATATGAATAGCTATTCCCCAAACTATGAGGACTCACCAATGGCAGAGATGTATATGAGATGCTCGAAAATCACTCACGCTGCTGAGACTGAGCACCTGAACCTACATTATGAGACAATGTATCACATAAACGTATATGTGGATCAGTACTTTGATGATATATTGAGTATATGGGGGTGAATGCAATAGGTAAACAATATCATCACAATTTTTAAAGAAAGTTATGCATGCTAAATGTAAATGATTCACATGGGTTTGAGTAATATGAAATCCGAAGATCATAAATCATGAACAACAAAGCATATAATATAAATCTACTGAGCCATTACATTCAGTTCTAAAATTTGTTATTTCAGAAAGCTGCTACATTATTTTATAAATTTGTAAGGGAAATACTTTATCTCAAGACTTAAAGAATCTTAAAACCTTTTCTTTCAAAACATATGCTTTTATCTTAAGACTTTACGCAGATAGACTATTTTAAGAGTAGGAGACATCTTATTGGGAGGTTCTTCTAACTGACATACACAATGTGAGAATCCATGGAATCCCATGTCCGGCCCCCATTAGGTAGGGCTGTTCTACCCTTGTCATCGGAATAGAACTTCTTATCTTAAGTGATCACAATCTTAGTCATCCATGTAGAAGTGGGAATAATCTTAATCCTATGGAGGCATATAGTTCTGGGGTATGAAACCATAGTAACTTACCCATCTCGGTGCTAAATACTACTACCACTCTTATGCTCAAAATCTTAAGAAATCCACTTCAAAAATAGCACAACATTAAATCTCAAGTTATATGAACAAGTGGATTCTTTATCATAGCTTAGGACCAAAAGGTCAAATCTTTATCAAAATCTACGAATAATCTTATCCGAGGGTGGTCATAGCACAAATAATATCGAAATAGCAATCTTAATTAGGGCATAATTACCCATGCATCAATCTCATGTTAAAATATCTTAAAATTCATTCTTTCTGAAGTGGTGATTTAAAGGCTACACTGCAACTGGGAACCTATTGCTCATCGAGTTGTATCTTGATATCCTAGTTGTAATCGAGTCTTTGTATTTTGTTCTTAAGAATTTTGCCTACAATAGATTATGATTGTAGTTGGTGTTGTGGTGTAACCTTTTTTTGTAATCATCTAGATCTAGGTCACTGTCCAAGCTAGAGTTAGCTTATGGAAGTCCAGTTAGAGTTAGATGGAAGTGAAAAGCAGTAGAGTTATTGCTTACGTTTCCTTATAGTAAAGTTTTTGCTAGGAAACAAAGGATTAGGAGGTTAACCGTTAGAGTATGTATCTAATAAGTTTCTTGAGTATAGTGGAGCTTAGAAATCCTGGAGGTAGGTCGTGGTTTTTCTGCCTTAAAAAAGGAGTTTCCACGTAAAAATCTTGTGTTCTTTATTTCAAAATATTCCTACACTTCTTACTTTACATACATCTCCTAGTTTTTGTCTTGTGAGTGCATGAGGGAACAGTTCCTTGAGTTGAGGATCATCCCACCCCAACCCTTCATAGGTTCCCTTTTGTAGGCAAACCAGTGTAATGGTTTCTTGTTTATGATGTGCCTATGATTGAACATCACAAGTACTAAGGTCTGAGCATGAGTCGTAAGGTATTACTCATAGTCAGACCAATGTGGGTGCCCTATGCTACTATTATGACTCATGGTAATGAGTTGTAATATTTCCTCATGAGTCGTACGGTGACCCATCATCACTAGCGATAAATTTTTAACTTTTAATTAAGGATACTTTGGACATTTCCCTCTTTCCTCCACTTAGAACCCAATCCATAAAACAATAAAAAAGGGTTATTTCCATCTTTTTGCAAATAAAAAACATACTCTCTTATTTCCTAAATCCCTAAGTTAAGAAGAGTAGGGTTTCCAAAGAGATTGGCAATTAGAGCTTCCAAGGGTTGATTTCACTCCGTAAGTCTTAATATCTCAGGCATGCTAATCTTCACCAAAGCTTATTTTGTTAAAACTTGTGTTTTAAATTGGTATTCAAGTGGTTTTGAATATTGCCTTGGGAATGTGGGTTGGGGTTTTAAATGATTATTTTCTTAAATGAAGTTACCATGGCATATATGTAATTTTCATACTTTAATGATGGTTTTGATCGTGTGGGGTTCATAGGCATGGTGAATAAACTAGGGGCTAGTGGATTCCCCAAATTATAGGGATTTTAATAATTGAATTGGTGATAACCTCAACCTAATCTTGTGAAACTTTCTATGAACATAAGAATATACTATTGAAAATAACTTTGGAACTATTGCATAACATAAAAGTATAAATAACCAAATTGATATAATGAACAAAAGGGGTCGGCATTCCGCCATTGATTTAATGAACAAAGGGGGTCGAGGCATTTTCCCAAGTTAATCGCACTGTAATGGCATGATAATAATACCTTTCAAGTGTAGTTAGTATGACAATACCAACAGTGTGTGCCTGATATGTATCATGGTTTAATGAATGGGAATGTATAAATGTTTTAATTGGACTTAAAGTGGGTTGTGTACCTAAGCCATGAAAGTAGAGGTCCCGAGGGATCGATGCTGGAAACAACATTTGTCGGCATAGGGTTTTAAATGGCTAGATTTTTGAGTCACCCTTTCTTAATGAATGGGTGTTCGAGTCATCCTTGGTGCATATGATTATTCTCTGGTTTGTGTAGCTAAAATGCACTGGGAACCTTTCAGCAGGGGGAAATGAGCTCATATAGCCCGTGGGTGCCTTTTTATGATGGTTAAGCTACACAGTCCAGGCTAATGTTTTACTTTTATACTAAATCTTGTTCCTTATCCTAACATGTTATATGTGTATATATATATATATATGCAGAATGTGTGCATGTTTAGTTTACTGTGGTTTTAACTTTGCATTATCTTAACCTTTCCCTAAGTTATATGCCAGCACTCACCCCGCTAACCATCTCCATATGTTGTATCCCTACATAATGGTGAAATTGAAGACACTTTCACTTTTCACACACAATGATAAGATTTGCGAGTTGTCAGCAGTCAACTATAAAGTGGTGAGCTTTCATTTCCCAGAAGGTCTATTATTTTAAATTCTTGTTTCATTTATATCTTAGACTACTTCTATTTTATATTTTTGGCTATCGCCAAGGGAATGTCCCGCCTTAGATTGATTTGGTCTGTTTAGAGGGTTTGTGGATTACTGTGGATTAGGATGTCAGTTAATTCTTAAAACTTTCTTTAGTATTGATTATTTCATCTTGTTATATGTTTGGAATTTATCCATTGCTAGTTTATTATATTTTGTTTTACTAGGCAAAAAGAGGGCGGTCTTCGGTCCTCGAAGGACTTAAGATCCCAATCACGGCCAGGCCCTAGTTCGAATCATGACATTTTGAGGTATTGTATGATAGACACTGTCACTCAAAAGTGTGTTTGTTTGATGTTTCTGAGGGGATACCTCGAGTGTGGACTTGCTTTGTGAGTCTTTGGATAGATTTCAAATCATTCAAGATAGACTTTGAGCAGCTCAGAATAAATAGAAGTGCTACGCGGATCCTCATCTTTGTTCCTTGAGATTTGGTGTTGGTAATCATATTTTTCTTCGAGTTTCACCCATATAGGGTGTGATGAGGCTCGACAAAAGGGGAAAACTTAGCCTCATGTCTATTGGTCCATTTGAGATTCTTTGGACTGTTTGTGATGTAGCTTATGAGGTGGCTTTTTCCCCTGATCTTTTGGTTATTCATCTAGTTTTTCACGTTTCTATACTTCGCCATTGTATTTTGAATGAGTCTCATGTTATTCGTTAGGAGTTGGTTACATTAGATGAGTGGTTGTCTTTTGTTGAGGAGTCGATCTCTATTTTGGCTACAGATGTGAGACGGTTGTGCTCTAGAGTCATCCCTATGATTAAGGTCCAGTGGAGACATCGACCTATAGATGAGGCTACTTAGGAGGCCGAATCTGATATAAATAGTTATTATCCCTAACTCTTTGTTGATTCAGTTATTTTTTTTGCCTTTAGCTCGAGGATGAACTATATTTTAGTGGTGGATGATGTAATGACCAAAAATTTTATGAAATATGTAAAATTTGTGATTTTATGTGATTTGACTATTTTACCCCTCCCAGTAGTTGCGGGTTTGTGATTTTGTGGAATGTTACTATTTTGTGTGTTTAGTTGGGTTTTACTACTTTTTAATCTCATTTCAACCCTCGATTTAAAAAATTGTGATTTCAGATTTTGGGGGTCAACTCTATGAAAATGATACTTTTTCAAACATTTGCTACCGCCATTGAGTCCAGAGTGTCGAAGTCCATTTTGAACTTAAAATTCTGGTGCACCAGGTTAATTGGTGCACAAAGGGTAAAGTGCATTCCAAGGTACGATTTATGTTCTTTTGCGCCTGGTAACCTAGTGCAGTATAAATAGCCCATTTTTCCCTGATTTTGCTCATTCTTTCAATTTCCTCTTGGGAGTTAAACCCTAAAATAGTGTGTGATCTTAAAATTGAAGCTTGTGGGTGCTTAGAAAGCTAGATTAACATCTATTTTTTATTTTCTTATGGATTTACGGTGTGATTTCATCCTTTTCTTACTTTGATTCTTGATTTAATTTTTCAAAAACTCAAAAATCTTATTACTTGATTTAACCGTAAATTTCACTCCTTTATACTTGAATAATGTTCCTAATCCTATAATTACTAGTTTTTCTTTAATTTAACCTTCAAAACAACTTTAGTTCTTTATTCTAAAACGAATTTCATAGATTTTACCCGATAAATCTCAAAAATGTGTTCTCTTTGATTTGAACCTTATTTTTGTCTCAATTTGACTTGGGTTTTCAGTTGTAGATTCCTACAAGTATATGGAACATATTTTTGAAGTAAAGTTACAATTTTTCTCTTCTTTTTGAAAAACCCATGATTTTTCTCTTCTTTTTGAAAAACCCATTTTGAGGGTCCTTTTTGTCCCCAAACTAAACATAGGCAATATATGTATAATTACCTTTGTTTTGACATATAGATTCAATATTTCTTGGTTTTATTGATTTTGGGATCGTTCGTGAGAAGTAGGGCTTTGTGGTTGAAGTATTGAAAACTATTTTTGTCTTCGAGGTAAGTTATGGCTTTACTCTTTAGACTGCGTTGGGTAGTTAATTTGTATACCAAAATTCATGTTAAGGATGGAAACTAATCATAAAATATAGCTATCCTAATGTGATGAGCTTTTGTGGGGCCTAGATGTGATGTAATTGTTGAATCTGAGATATCATATGATTTGTGTGACCATGCAAGTTGTTATGTGATAATTTGGTAGCCTTGAATACATGAAAATAATTGTATTGCATTGATTAGAAATGCCTATTGTGGCTCCTTTGGCGTATTGTGATATAGTTATACTTTGTAGGCATGTTAACCATGTGGACAGTGCGTGGATAGTGGAAATAGTTTGTGGATATTTTTTTCACGTGGTTGCGGAATTATAACATTGTGGTTGGTTGTGAAAATGCAACATGTGGATTGGTTGTGGAAATACTCATTTTGACTGGTTGTAAACCTTGCACCATCATTCTTATGTCATCATATGCGTTATTTCACATGTTTGTTTTATTAGTTGATATTAACTTATTGTCATGTATGTGTACTTTATTTGTGTCTTATGTTATGTATGTGCTTTAGATATACTGAAAATATTGGAATTATTGGAAATATTAGAAACACTGAAAATATTAGAAATATTGGAAATACTGAATATTGCTCAAGGTTGTGTGCCAATCTCAAGGCTGTGTGCCAGCCTTGCATGTGATATGATATATACTTATGTTATACTTGTTGTATTGTTGTTGTATTTGTGATATATATATATATATATATATATATATATATATATATATTAGAATTGTTAGTGAAAAAGGTGTGGGACATTTGTTGATTGTCGGTGACATACCCTTAGTTTGTATTTTGTATGCTTTATTTTTTACTTTGATCGGTCGACCTATGATACCTACTGAGTACAAGTGGACTGTACTTATGACTTTAGTGCCCTTTTGGTGCAAGTTCTACTTTGAGTGCACTTTATCTTGGTTGATTCGAGCGATATTTGATGCTTTCAAGGTAGTCATTGACCTTCAGGCGTCCGGATGTATTCTACTACCTTTCTTATTGACTATGTCTTTACTTTCACTTCAGAGATAGAGATTTCTTTTGTAATTGTACATCTTATAAATTTAATTTGGACTCGAGTTGTACTAGATATGTTCTTATATTGACACCAGGTTTTGGGAGTAATGGTTGCATATGTTAATTTTAGTATTTCTGTTTTTTCATATCTATATGGTTCGGCATCATTCTAAAAGCCTTACCTTGTGCTATTTCTATCTTTTCTCCATTGGGTATTAGTAATGGTGATAGGCTTACTTGTCACGGTTCGCCGCGACAAGTGCCATCACGGCCTTTGTATTTTTAGGTCGTGACAAGTGAGAATGATAGAGCTCAAAAATACTCAAAATAAAGGATGATCCAGTCATTGACTTTATCAATTGATGGAGAAATGAGTACCTTAACTACAAATAGGCTCAGTGAAACTTCTGCAATAGAAATGTGCATCCAATAAATACACTGGGATCTTCTCAATATCTTGCAAGGAATTAGGCCAAAATCCATTGAAGAATGAGCTACTCGTGCTCACGATATTGAATTGAGCATGTCTTCTTCCGAAAAGGGAGTAACGTCTATTCATGAACATCGACGAGGCAAGGATAACAAAAAATGAAAAGATGGAGAAAATTTGTCCCTAAAAAGGACAAAAAAGAATCAATGAATGTCAACGTGTCTCTTTTGCAGTTCAACACAAAGGTGAGAAAAAAGCAAAGTGTAAAGACAACTTCTCAAATATGTCGAAATCAGAAGTTGACTTTAAAAAAGATGTAAGAAAATGAATACCCCTTCCTTGATTTTGATAATGCTAAAATTATCAATGAACTTCTTTAGCATAAGTTTATTGATCTACCAGAGATAAAGAGGCCCAATGGGGCTGGAAGGAATTATGACCCAAACTATTACAAGTATCATAGGCTTTTGGGTCATTCTCTGAAAAAATGTTTGGTCTTCAAAGACAAAATTATGCAACTAGCAAATGAGAAGAAGATCTTCTTTAATGATGAGAAGGCCAATTCTAATCAAATTTCTAACACCTTTGGCTCGCTTGATTTGATCCAAATATGTTTTGAAAAGCATAAGAGGAATCGTTAGAGCCTGACCGTTCTTTTATTGACGAAGGTGGTGATAAAGGTTGGACTCTAGTGACTAGGCGCATATACAAGATGACGAGTTTACAAAAAAGAGTCATCCGAGCAGCCAACTAAAAGAAGAATGATAAAAAAACTAAGAAAATAGCAGTTGGTTGAGCTTTTGAAGAGGACAAGGGTAGTAGCATCAGCATTAAAAGACACAACATCTTGTCACTTTGAAAGAATTCTTACCAAGATAGTTCCGTGCAAAGATGACTCAAGTCAACCTTGAGGCATCTTTTTTTACATTGGCAAAGAAGGGGCAAAAGCTAAAAATCTACCCATGGAAGTTCCTTCATCTCTTGAAATCCAGTTAAACCTCTTCGCAAAGAAGCACACGTATGTGATACCAAAATCACACTTATAAATAATGACATCCTACTTGGTGAAGGCCTACACAACTGTCCATTAGGGGTGTTCATGGGTCGGTTTGGGTCGGTTATTAATCAAAACCATAACCAAACAAACTTAGTCGGTTTTAAAATTTCTAAAACCAAACCAAACCAATTAAAAAAATAACCATTGGTTTGGTTCTTGTCGGTTTAGTTCGGTTTTGTTCAATTTTTTCAGTTTATAACTTTAGCTAATGATAAAAGTTGGAAATTTTAAAAATAAATCAAATCTAACGTATGAGATGTTAATCGAGTGTTGTATATCAACCTTGAAACTATGATGTCAACTGAGTGTTATACTTCGACAAAGCCATGACAACACCATATGAACACTTCTAAGAAAATATTGAAAAATAATATTTAACAGAATGATATTATAAACCCCCCAAAAGGTGAACACATAAACTTCTTGCTCAACAAGGTTAAAAAAAAGTTAAAAATAGTGATTGTCTATAGTTTAATGAATCTCAGCTGTAAAATTCAATATACAACAAGATATTATTTTCACAATTAGTATCATTTGTCATTCAAACTGAGAAATTCATTTAGAATCTCATAAGGTACTGTCAATTGGATGAAGACATATGACTGAATGTGTTATGACTAAAGTTAAATCAGAATTAGAATATAAAATGTAACAAATATTTAAATTGTATTTATGAAAAATATATAAATAATTATAATATATATATATATTGGTTCGGTTTGGTTATTTTATCAGTTATTTTAGAGTAAAACCAAACTAAACCAAATTAGTATCAGCTTTTTAAAATTCAAAACCAAACCAAACTAAACCTAACCAAATATCAGCTTTTTTTAATCGATTTGGTTTGGATCGCGGTTCAGTTTGGTTAAAAAACAAACCGTGAACACCCCTACCGTCCATTGTACACGGTGGGTTAAGTTTTAGGAAAGAAGATAAATTGAATCTTGATAGACTAAGGATTCAGAGTCAACATCCTATCGATCAACATAATGAAGGAACTTTCCATTATTACTGATGAACTTGCTGAAGGACGTTTCATGATCCAAGAGGGTTAGAAGGCCATAGGACCTATCAAGTTAGGTGCCCATATGGACGATTTACGATTAAGGGCATAGATACAGGTGATTAATACCAAGACTTCATACAATAAATTGTTGGTAGGCCTTGGGTACATTAGAATAAAATTTCCTCATCCTCTTACTGTCAATACTTGAAGTATATTAAAGGCAGAGTGGAAAAAAAGATAGTTGCCGATGCAAAATTCAACTTGAAGAACTATGTTCTTGTAATACCCTAAAAATTCAGTCCAATATTAGAACCATGCTTCGAACTCATGAGTATTAAATTTTAGTGCTTTCGTAGTGTTATCATTAGGTTTGATGCATATTAATGCCTCAAATAACTCATAGCTAATAGACGAATCAAAACATTCCTTACCGATTGAATTCTTGAGAAAGATATTGCCATAGTAAAATTCGAATGCGCATATCTCTCGTTATATTATGAATTATTGATCTTCTAACCTACCAACATATAGATAAATGAAGTATATTTCTAAATATGCCAATTTTGCCTAAATTCAATATTAGAGCAAAGAGTTATGCCCATTTTACTCCAACATGTCTGGCTGGGAAACTGGTGACGACAATTGTGACAAGCCGTCACGCCTGTGACTGCCTATCACCAATGTCATCAAAATTAACCAGAAACTCAAAATTTCACACTTTTGTGAAGACATTTCTTGACGGCCTATCACTAACTTGACGGCTTGTCACGAATGTCGTCTGCTATTTTTCTTAGCAATTGAGAGACGTTTTAGTAAGGGTATTTTGGTCTTTTTCCTTCACTTCCCTGACTTATAACCGTCAAGGAGCATATTATCTTCTATTCTCTTTAGTTAAACATCTCACAAATCTCTCTCATACATTCTCAACCACAAGATTAGGGTTTCCTCTCAAGATCAAAACTCTTAAGAACAAGCCCTAGGGTTTTCATAGAAGAGTCTATTTCAAGGAAATTTTTCCGTCAATCTTCACGAATTCTTAATCTAAGGTATGTGTAGTGTTCATCCATCGGTCCCTTTCATCCATGGAACTCAAGAATCATGTTTTAAATTATAAATTATGATTTCCATGCGTATTATGACTATATTTATGTTGATGATTGTTGTTTGGATTCAAAGTTGTATCTTTATTTGTTTTCATGAAGCTTGTGAATAGGTTAGTTGAAACCCATAAATTTTGGATGGATTAAGATGGTCTAATTGATAAATATACCTATGCCTTAAAAGAGTGCATGCATGGTGTTTGATAAAATGCCTAAGGAACTAGAAATCATGCAATATAGCTAAATTGTGACTAAGTGAAGGATTCATGATATGCTCCCATATTCCAATGATTTTCATGTTGATATTGTGTCTTGTAAATGTTGTTGGGATGTTCATGAACTAGTATTATGAGATTATTCCATGCTTATTGTAAATCCTACTTATGTACAAAATGTATGATATCCATGCACTTCATGGAATTCCCCAAGTTATGATATTATGGATTGTTGATGTTGGTCATGTACTCAAGTCATATCATGTGTGTTAGTTACCTTCTATCGAGTCCTGGAGGTATTCGTACCTGAAAAATATAGTTATGTGCCTAGAGCCATGTCATGTTTCACAATATTCAAAATCAAGCCATGATTCAGTAGAATTCAGTCAGTCAGGTGACTCAGGAAAATCTCATGATCACAGTCAGTTATCAGATATCAGTAGGATTCCATCAGTCAATGGAATTTAGTCAGCTCAGTACATGTTCAGTCTGTTATTTATGTTTAGTCTCTTCAGATGGGAGTTGAAGTTAGCACCGAGTGAACTCAAGGATGTGAACACACACTGTCAGATGAAGGTGTGATTCTAAGCAGTCATCCTTGCATTCCAGAACTATGTAGCCAACATAGGTTGAGACATTAACACTGTCAGATGAGGGTTGATGAGGTGGCTTAGCACTGTCAGATGAGGGCCCCACCATTCTCTTTTGGGAACACTGTTAGATGAGGGTTACCCACAGTTGTCTTTACCAGTGGCGCGGTATTAACACCCTTCCAGTCAGGGCAGATATTGGACTCCAGCTTAGCCATAATGGCATATATAGGGGCATGTCAATTAAAAAGCTACCTCCCACAGTTTCAAAACCAGTCTCAGTAAAAGAAATCAGATAGTTCTTCAAATTTTAGTACATCAGGACTGTCAGATACAATCAGACTTAGTTACAGTATAGAACTCAGATAGTTCCATTAGATTCAGGACTGTCAGATACAGTCTCCCATGTTATCAGAACTACAGTATTAGTCATGTTAGTCATCAATAAACCATGTATTAGCATACAGGTCTTGCTATCATGCACCCACGATTTTAGTTACTATGTATGCATATTTGTACTCTTACGTCTATATTAGTCAGTCAGATTTTAGTTACTATGTATGCATATTTGTACTCTTACGTCTATATCAGTCAGTCAGTTAGTATTGTTCATGCATGTAAACCCTATTTAGATTTAGCCTACCTTACTCGTATACTAGTACATTCCCACATACTAACACTTTTATGCTATGGTGCTTTCTTTTCATGTTACACCATAGGTCCAAAGACACGATCTCTAAATCAGCAGTAGCAGTAGCATTTCCAGTCGTAGAGTTACAATGAGTCCTCTTCATTTGAGGATAATATAATTTGATTCATTATTTATTTCAGTTAGTTTTTAGTTTTACGGAGTTAGTTGGAGACATGTTCCTTCAAATCCTTATTCAGACAGTTCAGAGGCTTTCCAGACTATAGCATATCAAACAGTTATTTCAGATTTGTTTTGGTATTGTTATACCAATTTCAGATATTGTCATATCAGATGTTTATTCAGATTTGAACCATATGGCCATTTAGTACATGTTTCCATATTTTCATGTTATATTATGTAATATACAGGTACAGATATTAGTCATGGGTTAGCTTGTGGCCCTTTGGAGTCATGAGCACCGTGTAGCATCCCGATTCAGAAAATTACGGCGTTACAATTGGGAATGAGAAAAAGATTGATAGATATTAAAACAACCAAGTGACATGATATTGCATCAAAGAAGGACATTATGGCTGTCAAAAAAGTCATCACTAAGAAGCCTTCCTCCATTTCAGGTAAAAAGAATATTGCATCTTCGAAAAAGAAGCCAACTTTTGTGCTCCGCTATGTACCAAAGGTAAAGAAAGAAGAAAATCATTCATAATATATCCAAGATAATGTACTAAGAGAGCTAACATTACCTGTCAATCGAATTGATGCAATAAACCTATCCTCAAAGCCACTGGGAGAATTTGTGGCTTAAAATCTGCCATAAGATATGACACACCCTATGAAGCATACAAAAAGGCTTTGATCCAAATGCTTACAATTTATTTTTAAAGGTTGGATACAATTATAATGAGACATAAAGGTTGGTAAACTTCCACCAGAAAATACAACTAGGAAAGCATGCGAAGGCATTCGGTAGATGCTACCACCTCCAGTTCGTATCTCCATAAGAAGGATAGTTAGTAAATACATCATCGTGGAAGAGGAGTCCACTACTTCCAATAAAAGGTCTTTTACCTTTTATCAAATTGTATAATCAACTAGAAGAACTTCTATATTCGAGAGGTTGGGTCCGCTAAATAAGAAAAAAAGCAACAAGCATAAAAAAAATTGTCAAAGCACATCAATGCACTCTTTATCCAAAATTCAAAAGGATTTCTAAAGTTTAATTACTTCTAGAATAAGGAGATATATGAAACTCATGGTTTCATTAAAGGAGTTGTTAAATGCAAAGGTTTTATTGTGGTTTATACCAAGAAATATGAGGAAAATGAAGAAAGTGTTGGCTCCTTATATAATGTTACAACCCAAAATGAGAATAATGTCTCATCTCAAATAAAGGTTGATAAAGAGATAAAAGAACTTTATAGTGTTACCATATATCTATCAATGACAATGATCCATAAGAGGAGGAAGATGCTGGAGATGCTCTGTTGGTACTAAAAATCTAAGTGAAGACCATAATAGATCCTTTGAAAGAAGTCAATCTTGGAATCGATAAAGACCCAAGACCAACTTATCTGAGTGCTTTTCTAGAAATAGATGAAGAAATCACTTATATAGACATACTCATAAAATATAAGGATGTATTTGCTTGGGGTTATAAGGAGATTCCTAGCATAAATCCAAAAGTAGCAGTTCATCGGTTGGAGTTCAAGAACAGTGCTTGCCCTATTAAGTAAGACCAAAGGCACTTTAGGCCAGATTTGGTTTCATTGATTGAAAATAAATTTAACGTACTTATCGGATCTTACTTTATTTGTAAAGTCAAATACACCACATGGATTTCAAGTATTGTTTTGTGTGGAAGAAGAATGGACAAATTCGAGTTTGTATAGACTTAAGGGATCTCAATAATGCCTGCCCTAAGGATGATTTTACAATTCCTATTCTAGAGTTGATTGATTCTACTACTGGTTAAGAGGCGATGTCCTTCATGAATGGTTCATCCGGCTATAACCAAGAGTTCACTGTATTTCATATGCCCAAAGGTATTTATAGCTACAAGATGATGCCTTTTGGTTTGAAGAACTCTGGTGCAACTTATCAAAGGGCTATACAAAGGATCTTTGATGACCTACTCCATAAAAATATTAAGTTCTATATAGATGAGTTAGTGGTGAAGTTAAGAAAGAGGAATGACTACTTGAAAGCCCTAAGAATGGTGTTTGAGTAGCTACACAGATATCAACTTAGGATGAACCCATTGAAATGTGCTTTTGAAGTTACTTCTGGAAAGTTCCTTGGCTTCATTGTACTGCACCGAGGAATTAAAATTGATCAGGCTAAGGTTGATTCAATTTTAAGGATGCCGAATCTCAAGACATTCATGAGTTAAAAAATCCTTCAAGGAAGGCTATAATTTTAAGGAAGCTTATCTCAAACCTAGCCAAAAAATGTCAACCATTTTGTCGTCTCATGTAGAAGGATGCTTCTTTCGAATGGAACCAAGCTTGTAGTAAGGCCTTCAAAAGTATCAAATCATACTTGATGAAACCTCAAGTTCTTATAGCACTTATATGTGGAAAACTTTTGATACTCTACATTGCAGCACAATAAAGGTTAGTTGGATCACTATTGTCATAAGAAAATAGTAAATGCAAAGAAAATTCTCTTTACTATCTAAGCAGAATGACACCAAATAAGTTGAGTTATTCTCTGATTGAAAAGTTGTGTTTGATGTTTTCTTTGTCAATCTAAAAGAAGAAATACTATTTTCAAGCTCATATCGTTCGTCATGTGTCTAGGGCAAATCCCATCAAGTTTGTGATGTCAAAACCATTCCTTAGTTATCAACTTTCAAGAAGATACCTTGAATTTCTATAGTTTAAGATTGTGTACATTCCCCAAAAGGCTATAAAGGGACAAGCATTGGTGGACCTATTGGCAGACCACCCGATACCTTATGATTAGAAATTGATCAATGAACTTTCTGATAAAGATGCAATGGTTATTGAACTAGACCCTAGGAAGATGTACTTTGATAGTGTCGCATATCGAGGTAGAGCTGGTACTAGTTTAGTATTTGTCACTCCACAAGGAGAGGTCAACCCATACTCTTTATAGTATTAAACCATTTATCCAATAATTTTGTTAAACATCAAGCCTCAATACTCAGACTCAAGATAGAAATTGACATGAAACAACAACAATTCCAAGTCTTTGGTGACTTTTAGTTGGTGATCAAGTAGCTCTTGGGAAGCTATGAATCCAAAAAGCCTGAGATACCCCCATATCATTATTATGCTCAAAATTTGATGGGATGTCTTAGAGAAGTGGCCCTCCAGCATGCACCAAGAAAAGAAAATAAGCAAGATGATTCCCTAGCTTCTTTGGCCTCAACCCTAACTCTTCTAAATCATACACGAGTTACTATTTGTTAAGAATCAGTAGTACCTCTATTGAATGAGGATGAAGATGTAAAAAATAAAGTTGAGCACCTCATCGCCATGTATGAATCTATAAAGGAAGATTGCCGATAACTTATTATTGACTACTTGCGTTATGGAATACTTTCAGAGGATCCAAGGAGAAGGACTGACATTCTTCATCGTGAACCTTGCTTCTATTACTATAAAGACATACTATATAACATATCATTTGAAGGAGTACTCTTGCGAGACTTAGGAGAGGAAGAAATAGTTCAAGCTTTGCAAGAAGAGCACTCGAGATTTTGTGGACCTCATCAAACTAGATCAAAGTTCTATTTTCACATTAAAAACATGCTATTATTGACCAACGAACGTAAATGATTTCTTGGAATATGCTACAAGATGTAAATCTTGTCAATCCCATGTGAATTTGATACATCAACCTCCTAAAGTATTAGTCAACTATGGCATCCTAGCCATTCAATGCTTGGGAATTAGACGTTGATAGGCCACTGACAAAATTTACTAGTGGACACTTGTACATTTTAGCTACAACAAATTACTTCTCAAAATGGGTCAAAGATTTTTCTCTCAAAGAAGTGAAGAATGAAAATATCGTGAACTTCATCCGAGTGAATATCATCTGCGGCTTTGGAATCTTCAATATATAATAAGTAATAACGGCAAAATTTTTGATAACAAACTAATGAATATGATTTCTGATCTCTTTGGTTTCAGGCAGGGTAAGTCTTCTATGCACCATGATGCCGCCATGGTCTATCCAAACATTTAATAAGACTTTATGCAATCTATTGAAAAAAGTCATCTCCAAATCCAAACGATACTGCCATTAATGAATAGAAGAAGATTTTCTGGCAAATAAGATGACTTACACATACCAATGCAACCAACCCCATAGTTACTTACTTTTGGAGTTGAAGCAGTCTTACCATTTAAACATCAAATAACTTTTTTAAGACTGTCTATTCAAGAATGGATTATCGAAGAATAAAATTCTACATTGCATCTTGCGGAGTTGGAAGCTCTTGATGAGAAGAGACCTGAGGCTCAACAAAATCTTGAATGTTACCAATCCTTTTTATTTTGTACTTTAAACAAAAGAGTTCACTTGAGGTGATTTCAAATTGGAGACCAAGTCCTTGCAGTAAGAAAACCCGTTATTACTTCTCATAAGCTTGAGGGAAAATTCACCCCAAAGTGGGATAGACCATATGTCTTACAAGAGGTATATTCAGGTAGTGCTTATAAGCTTTTCAATGTAGATGGTATGAAAATTAGTCCTATCAATGCCAAGTTCTTGAAGAAATACCATCCTTGAAGGAAGATGACACTCTTTAAAGCACGAGTATAAACTGCATGTCCACTTCTGGCCCGAAAGAGTGTAAATTATGTATGACTCAAAAATAATTTCTAGGTTGAAAGTCTTAAAAGAGGAGACTGAGGCAAAAGTTAGGAAACAAAAATAGACATATAAAATAAAAAATAACCCAAAACTATGTTGTGAACTAGTCCTCTTCATTGAGGTCTGTAGGCACTTGGAATTTAATTTTGAGTTTAGATGCATGAGTGACAGAGAAATATATGTTTCCACTCACTTAAAAAGTCGGTCTTCAAGAGACTTTTTGTTTCATCAATCTACAGACTTGCACCAAGTGTTGGTGGCTCGAGGGGGCAAACCCCTATGAAATAAGAGCTTTTTTGACATAAATTTAAGTCTTCAAATTCACTAGGTCTTCATGTTAGAGCTTTCAAAAACACCATATTGAAGCCTCTAATTTCACAAAGTCTGATAGCTGATGTCTTCATATGATCTATGTCGATAAGTTTAAGTCTTCAAATTCACTAAGTCTTCATGTTGGAGCTTTCAAAGTCACCATATTGAAGAACAAATATAAGTCTTCAATTGTTCTATGCCTATAAGTTAAACTCTTTAATTCACTAAGTATTTAGGCTGAAGCTCTCAAATTAACCTTAATGAAGCGTGCAAGTTCACAAAGTCTAATAGTTGAAGTTTTCAAATGATATATGTCTATAATCTGAAGTCTTTAAATTCACTAAGTCTTCATGTTGGACCTTTCAAATTCACCATATTGAAGCATGAAAGTTCATGAAATCTACAAGTTAAAGTCTTCTAATATGCCATATCAAAGCCTTTAAAGTTTGATAGATGAAGTCTTCAAATGATTTATGTCTATAAATTGAAGCCTTCAATTTCACTAAGTCTTTGTGTTAAATCATCCAAATGCTCCATATTTAATCTTGTAAGTTCATAGGGTCTACAAGTCAAAGTCTCTAGATGTTCTACGACTATACGTTGACATCTTCAAGTTGAATTTTTCAAATCTACCATATTGAAGCCTTCAAAGTGGGAAAGTTGGAGTCATTAGATGCTTTGTGTCTATAAGTTAAAGTTTTTAAATCCTTCAAATCTTCTTGAGCTTTCCTTCTTTGGGCGTGGACGAGTAGTCATTCTTGTGTATCATAAGATTACTATGAAATTACCTTTTCATAGGGCGTGGATCAGTAGCCATCCCTGTGTTTCATAGGATTATCACAAAATTACCTTTTCATAGGATGGGGACGAGTATCTATCCCTTTGCACTATATGATTAACATGAAATTACCTTTTCTTAGGGTGGGGACGAGTAGCCATCCTTGTGCATCGTAAGATTACCATTAAAATTATCTTTTCTTAAGGTGGGGACGTTTATACATACCTTTGTTCTATAAAATTACCTTCTTCATGGACCATCCTTTGAAGCCTACCTACAAAAACAAAAAAAGGAAAAGAAAACACAAAGAAAAAACAAGTAGAAGAGAGTTTGTTACCTATAGGGACATTTAGAACTAGAAAGTCATAAATCACCAACTTGGATGGGCTTGATACAAGATGTTTTGGTTAGGATGAAGCCTTTAAGTATGATTTCCAGCAATCCAAACACCTTTTGAGGGTGATGTATCCACATCAAGATATAAATTATTTGGTGTGGCGACATAAATTTAGAATTTTCTGCCGGACAAAATTTAGAGTCAATTTCAAAAAATTATATGGAACGTTTCAAGAGGTGTTAAATTTCATATCTTGGATATGTTATGTAAGAATATTTTTTATATATATAGTATCAAGGGCATCATGATTCTGATACTCCTACATTGAGATATAATTTTTTTGATGTCATGACGCAAATCTAAAACAGTAGGTGCATCAAAATCCAATGTTAATTTTGGAAAAGTATTTGAAATATATCGAAGGTATTAAATTATGAATTTCGGATAAGTTATAGAATTTGTATCAGTTTTCAAAAGAATCAAGTGGCTTGTGATTTTGGCCTTCCTACTTTAAGATATGAAAATTTTAGCAAAGATGCATATATCTGAAATTTGTAGCATGATAAAATTTAGGGCTAAAAAGAAAACATTGACTAGAAATGTATTGAAGGATTTTAAATCTACATTTTTGATATGTTATAGATCTCAAGATCTAGTTTCTGAATTATTAAATCGTTCATGATTTTGATAGTTCTGTAATGAGATATGAATTTTCTACTACTAACATATTTGGCTGAAAAAAGGTGACGAAAAAATAAAAAAAAAGTAGAAGGGAAAGAAGTACCTTGACATTATTCATGGCTTAGAAATTCCTAAACTGATATTGAAGAAGTGGAGAAGCTACATCTTTTTAAAGAGTTGTAAAAATATTGTTTCCATCTCCAATATAAATTCAAATTGGAGGTTATTTTCATCTCCAATATAAATTTAAATTGGAAGAGTTTCCATATCTAATATAAATTCTAACTGAAGAGTTTCCATATCCAATATAAGTTCAAATTGGAAGAGTTTTATCCATGATTGAAAATAGTTAAGTAAGGTGGTGAAAAGTTTTCTAAAATCTATTTGGAATTGGACAAAGTCATGATATCCTAGTAGAAGTGGACATCATTATGAAATTCATTATTGGAATATGATATCATGCCTCACCAATGGGTCTTATGTGTAGAAATTCACTTACATAGTGATAGTTTTTTTAAAAAAATTGTAACTCAATAAAAAAGATTTTTTTTTGAGAGGAAATATTAATATGTAATTGCATGGTTCAGCTTTAAATTTTTTTTGACTAATGAAATGAGGCGTTCATATGTATGAAAATCTTTGAAGCATAACAGAAGCATCTTTAAATAAATCACACTTTAAGTTTAGTCTCTAAAGTATACACTCGACCAGTCTTGAAGTAGGGGACATTTGTAATCATATAAATTTTATAAAAATTAAATTTGAAATATATTAGTCTAAGTAAATGTGATGGACTAATATGATTGGATTAATTATTGAAAAAATTTCATAAAACCACAACTTGAGATATCTAAATTACTAAAAATTCCTTCACTTAATAAAAATTATAAATATCCTTATTTATATTCTCTCTCTTATAATCTCTACATACATAATTTCTACCATAAAAATTAGGATATATTTACTGCCCCCTAAATCATGTCAAATTTTAAAAGAAAAGTTCTTAAAAAAAGTAAAAAACACATTTACCTTCTTTTTCCCCTTCCTCTTCCCATTCCCCATCTTCAACCAATAAACTTTTTTTTTCTTTTTTTTTTTAGGATAAATCTCAATTTACATCAAGAATATAAATTATGGGATTTTTTAAGATAGATCCAAATTTACACAACACAATGAAACTCCATGAACTCCGTTAATTCATTCCGTCGAAGAAAGGAGAATTTGACACTTCTAGATCAAAAGGTATTATTTCGAAAAAAAAAATTGTTGAAGTCATAACAAGAGACATCTTACCAAAGGTTTAATAATTTTTATATCTAAGCATTTAATACGAGATACATTTTTCATTAACTACATAATTAAGCTTAATTTTATATGCATGTTCCATGTGCATATTCTTGTATCTATACGCCAATACATCTTTTTTATATTTATCCTTTTCATATACATAATTATAGTTGGAAGGTTTTTGTATGTATCTCTTTCAAAATATGTATCTCTGCACCTGATATATTTTTATATTGTGTATCTCTTATACCTTTGTATTTCAAATCTCATTTTTTATACTGATACATTATGTCTTACCATGATACATTTTTAACCAATATTTGTATCTCTTTTTCCAGGGTTTTAAATTCATTGCAAAAGTTGAAAAAGAAAAATAACACCTAGAAAATAAAAAAAGAGAAAAGCTAAAGAAGAATAAAATTTAAAGTTGAATATGGAGAATTTTCAAAAAAATGCGTTATTAACTAAGGTCTTTTTTAGGGATATTTCAATGTGAATTAGAAGATCTGTAGAGTAAATGACTCCTTAAATGAGTTAATTGTCGTTACTTTCCATAATTACAGCGAATTAATTATTTCTTAAGATGTAACGTCAAACATGTATGTCTTTTAATATTATGTACCTGAAAAAATAAAAATCAGAATTTTACAAAATTTTGAAAAAGATTGGAATAAGATGAATTATGGGTAAATTAGTCGAAATTTATGTAAAACATGCTTAATTATTTAAATTCGAATAAATATGGATTTGATTAAAGGATAACTTACATAAATCCCGATTTTTTTAATGGATTCTAACACTTTTTTCCATAATTTTGTTTAACTACATGATATCCCAAATTTTGATATTTGTGATAAAAAATTTTAGCCTTGATACATATGCATTGTGATACATTTGTAATTTAGTGGTTAGTTAAATAAGGAAGTAACTAATTTTCAATAAATACAGGGAGTAAAATTTGGCAAAAATCATGGTATAAATACATCTGATTTCAGATGTATCATAATGATATATCTAGTTCCAGATGTATCATAATAATACATTTTATAAAATTACTCAATACCTATTAAAAATTCAATCTTACACAAAATAAATAGTTTACATATGTCAAATATATGTTAAATGTATCAAAAATTTATAAAAAAATTAAAAATATGAATCACTATCACAAAGTATCTGTCATATGTATCACCAGTATTCAAACAACAAATGTATCATATTGTTAATTTATATATTTTTGATAACTAATTAACAACATCAATACATGTTTTTTATACTATTATATCAATGTTACACATGTCGTTTCTCACGGGATAAAATATATCAATGGTGCACGTATAAAATATATCATGGAATTAAATAAAATATCATATGTACCAATTGAAAAATATTCAAACTGAACCAAGAGAGATCTTGTGGATCAAACGTCGCAGATTTCTCTACAAATTCAAGCATTCAAGATTAGTTCATCAAGATTCAAGATCAAGATCATAGTATCCAAGAACAAGCTCGAAGACCCTTGAATTCAAGTACAAGTTGAGATCAAGTTCACCAAATCAACGAATCAAGATCCAAGATCAAGACCACAAGATTCAAGAACAAGCTCCAACGCCCTTGAATTCAACTACAAGTCAAGATCAAATCCATCAAGTTCATAAATTAAGTCCAAATTTAAGATCAAACTCGAAGCCCTTGAATTTATAATTGAAAAGGCGAATCAGATAATTCATAGTGATTGTAATACTCACATAATGAAATCAATAAAATAATTGTAATATTTTTCTTGTCCCAATTATTAGTTTCCCAACTTGAAATTTTATTGTCTAACAATATTATAAAATACAAAACTACCCTTGATCGTTTCTTCTAAAAATATCATGTAATGTGCATGTGGTGGAAACAATAGACACATGAATAGATATTCATGTGGTAGAGAAATATAAACATGGACAGATATTTTCTGACAATTACAATGAAATAGATATGAGATACCAACAGCCCTTGGTCTTTTGTTTAGTCATCTTTCTATACTGAACAAATATTATGAAACTGAGAGTGTACAAACTTATTAAAATTGGACTTTGTCTAATAAGAAAAATAATCTATTGAGATGTCAAAACAAAATATGATGTGAACAACGCTTATGTACTTAGCTAATTAAAATATTTAGAGGTTGAAACTTTCAAGTGATCTATATGGATATTAATTTATTCCTTCTATCCTATTTTATGTGCCGTCATTTTCTTTTTGGTCGGTTTCAAAAAAAAAAATCAAATTTTCATTAATGTAATTAAATAGGCTAATTTTTGTGGATTTTGTCTCCGTTGATTTTTGTCGTATCTGTTCTGAAAAGAGAGATTATATATGTAATCTCATATTTGAGTGTTATAAAACATCAAAGAATAACGAAGAAGAGTAGAGAGAAAAGAGAGAGCAATTGTTATTTCTCTTGAGGGATGAGATCATAAAATTCTTGAGGATTACAATGAACAAAATCCCTCTATTTATAGGAAAAAATACTCCTAGTTTCTAACTAAAAGACAGATACTTCAAATCCTAATAGATATCAACTAGATCTTGATAGATCTTATTAGATCTTGATAGACATTCACTATAATGTAAATATATTTATAAAACTTCCCCTTGAATGTCTAGCTAGATAATATGTCTCGTTAAAACCTTACTAGAAAAAACCTAGTGGGAAAAAAATCTAGTGAAGGAAAAAAATACACATCTCTAAAAATACGCATATAAGTTGCCTCATTAAAAGTTTTACAAGGAAAATCCAGTGGGATAAAACTTCATAAGGAAAAAGACTGAAACACATATTAAATCCCCTTGATGATAACATCCTTTAACTTTTGCATCCCAATCATGTGCATCATCTTCTTGAAACTTGAAATTGAAGGAGACTTAGTGAAAAAATCAGCCACATTGTCACTTGAATGAATCTGTCACGTTAATTTCACTATTCTTTTTGAGCTCAAGTATAAAAAGTTTTGATAAAGTGTGCTTCATTCTATCTCCTTTTATGAATCCTCCTTTAAGATGTGCTATGCATGCTGCATTATATCCATATAAAATTATGGGTACATTATCACATTTCAAATCACATTATTCTCGAATAAGATGTATCATGGACCTTAACCATACACATTCTCGGCTTGCTTCATGAATAGCTATTATCTCAGCAAGATTTGATGAAGTGGCTACGATAGACTGTTTTGTATATCTCCAAGATATGGAAGTATCCCCACATATGAACACATAGCTTGTTTGAGATCGAAATTTATGCGGGTTAATTAAATAACCAACATTAGCATAATCAATAAGATCAAGACTGAATCTTTAGAATATTCTAAGATTCTGTATTTGATCCCATTTCAATGTCTCCTAGTAGTAGCGAAACTATACCTTGCTAACAAATTAATCGAAAAGGCTATATCAGGCCTTTTAGTATTTGCAAGATATATTTTGTCAAGTAAACATATTCAATATTTCATGTGTGACATCTTCAAGTGTATGGAGTGCAAATCAAATAAGTTTTCACTTACCAAGATGCACCCTTTCATGTCACTTGATAAATATTTCTACGTTAGTATGCTGAAATAAACGTAGAATTCGGATCCTCAAAATCATTCACAATATTATGCCAATATTGTATCAAAGATATCATCGATGATATATAATTTTGTATCAGTTCACAATATGACATAACATTTTGAGATCTCATCGCTTAATTATTTCCAGGTACCTGAACCTCTCATAATGTTTTATGAAGTGTTATGTCGTAGGCTCTTCAAGAGCACATTGCCTTCTTATTATGATTATTTGTTCCTTATTTTTCAAGGATTATTTTATTTGTAATCGATTGGTCTACCGTGCTTCATGCATGCCTAGACTTTGTCCTTTAAGGACACAAAATAGGAGCACTTGCAGCTTAAATATAAGATGCATTCGACATTTGACTAGAATTATCTTTTGAATGAGGATCTGGTGATAATTCCTAACATATTTCATATCCGCTTATAATCTCCCCCTTATATTAGGAAAACTAACATACATTCTCTATCTTCTTTGAGAAATGCATTTTTGTGCATCATGGTATATTCATTAATCGTATATCGCACATCAAAATTACTAGATAAAATATTTGATTCATGACCTTGAACCAATTAAGAGGGGAGTAATAATTATAATCTATTGGTCTAATGCATACAAGTGCTATTGTATGTAATATATTATATTTTAGACCAACACATGATGCTTTTTCTCATTAGCAATGATTTAACTATTTATCGAAGACATTCAATGCCAAACCATCATCATCAAGATAAATTATCTTGATTACACAATCTGAAAGTTGTGCTCTTAACTCAATTTCATTGAGCAAACAACTTTATGAATATCAAACTATAGGTTGGAAATAAGTGTACATGTGATTATCTTATTGATGCATCTTTTCAACATATCTCATGAAAGGTGAACGAGCCCCTATTCACCTTTTATATTTTTTAGATTTTGAGGAATCAAATCCCATTATTAGTTGGTACAACCAACTTATGATGAGAACAAGTAAGTTCATGAAGAATTTTCTAATTCTTCAATATATGTTCAATACTCAGTATGCACATCTTTGACATGTCACAATTGTATGTCAATTTATGAACTTTTATTCCAACAAACTCCAAGTTTACCATAACATGCACCTTTTACACTTTAGTAAATTTCAGATTTACTATTACATGAATTAATTTCAGATTTACTACTTCAGAAGTAGATTTCAAAATAACTCATCTAAGTTATTCTGCCTCATTCAGAGGTAAGTTGTGGTACTATCACAATCAAGTATACGTTTATATATATCATCACATTCTCCCAAGGAATAGATTTATGCTTATAATAATTAAAATTTTCATTCTCATGAAAAAAATATAATCGTGTTTTAAGCCTATCAAATTGATAGCTTATAAACTCTTTTATGTATTGCTACTTCAGGAGCAAATCGAGGCATGAATATGATCTAGAGAATTTTTCTCTAACATATCTTATGAATATAATATGCGTGTAAAAATATCATCACTTTTGATGATCATTCTCATATTGCCCCTCCACACGTATATTTGTGCATTCAATCACTTGTCTTCTTGCAGACATTTTATCCACTGCTATCACATACACTTCAAGAATGAAGTAAGTTGTCATATTTCAGACTTATCATATATTGCTACCATATCACTTCATGGAATAGAGTATATTAATGGGATATGTTTCATGACTTTTTATCAAACACCTATTATTTTGCCTTAACCATCATAATATCATCAATATGGTATATTGAGATTCAAACTCAATATCTTATCCATATAAAGACGTCTTAGGCAATAACTCAATGAGACTTGAACCCAATATATTATCATCCCTTTTGATAATATTATTGTTGAGAAATAAATTTAAAGCATAAATGGTTCCAAACCAATTATTTTTCCTCAAATCCAATAATAATTATATTATTAGTAGCAAAAGAAAGATAATATAAAGAATTACTAAGCTTGCAATTATCTTTAGATTTATAATCTCACCTTGTTTGGCAGAATCTCGTGCTGATAACGTGTTATAAAACAACAAACAATAAAGAAAAAGAGTAGAGAGAGAAAAGAGAGAAATTATTATTTCTCTTGAGGGATGATATCATAAAATTCTCGAGGATTAAAATGAACAAAACCCCTCTATTTATAGAAAAATACTCCTAGTTTCTGACTAAAAGGCAGATACTTTAAATCCTGATAGATATCAACTAGATCTTGATAGATCTTGATACACATTCACTATAATGTAAATATATTTATAACAATAAGTAGTTTTTTAGTTTCTTTATAATAATTTTGGGATTTGTAGTTGTAAAATTTCAAGAAAATAATTTACTCTTGTTCTCTCTTTATCTTTACTTATCAATCATATTAAAAATAGATGTCCAATAATAATATTTTTATAATTTGAAAATTCAATATTAATATGTGCTAATTTTACTCTTATTATTAAATATTATTCAATATCTAATGTATTTTTTAAAATATTAAATTCATTATATTGAGATGGTGACATAGTAAAATTATCCTATTATTTATAGTTTCTTAAGATATGTGTCAAGTGGATAAGTAATGATAAATGAAGAAAGAAAGTAAATGATAAATGAATATAACTACCCTTCTTATTTATTTATGATTTCTTTAGCAGCATGCAAAAGTACAAATGATCAACAAATATAGAAGACAAAGTGAATATCATAACTTTGGTTTCATGTCACATTGGCGATCGCCCAAGAATGATAGGTTTTTTTGGGTTCGAGTTTTTTTTCTTATTTTTTTGGGTGTGCGCTGAACATCTTATTAATTGAACAATTAAACTATTGGAACAATCGCTACTTCTCTTTCATTCACATTTCACCCCGACAACTACAAAAAAAATGAGTGACAAAGAATCACCACTTCATAAGGAAAAAGATATAGACAACTTCATAGAGCAATTCCCCAAAGATTTTTTTGGGGATAAAATTGAACTTCATTAATGGGAAGGTTTTTTGATGGAGCCTGCCTTGATAAAGGGAGCCATTATGTTCAAAGCAACCTTCAAAGCAGAATCTAACAATGTTCTCTTGGCATCCTCCATGAAAACGGGTAAGTTTTTTTTTTTTTAAATTTGAGTGTTCTCCAATGCTCCATCTATGTGGGGCCCAGTGAACACATTGCTTTTATAGAAATTTTATAAGGATTATTTGCAATATTTTAATAACTACTACTTGGCTACATCAATATTTTTGGCCTTTTGTTTTCTCACAGGTACAACCTGGCTCAAGGCGTTATACCTATGCATCATGCAAGGTAACAAATAGGAAGAATACCTCCTAGTTAAGAATAATCCTCATTTTCTTGTCCCAACAGTAGAGGTCATGGATTATTTAGCCGATGATGTATGCACAATGACAGTGCCCTCTCCAAAACTATTTCATACTCATTTACCTTATATGCTGCCAGATTCAATTAAGATTTCAGATCACTACAAGATTATATATTTAGTAAGAAACCCTAATGATACCATAATTTCTATATGGAATTACTTCAACAACCATAAACATTTTGAAAATTTCCTCCCTTTAGAAGAAGTTGTCAAGTGTTTTTTCAATGGGATTCATCACTATGGACCATTCTATGAACATGTTCTTAAATATTGGAAAGAATGTAAAATGAGGCTTCAAAAAAATATTGTTCTTGAAGTATGAAGACTTAAAAATGGATGCTAAGAAGGAGGTGAGAAAAATAGCCTTGTTTCTAGGAAAACCTTTTGATAATGAAGAGGATTTGGAGATAGTTTTGAACAAGAGTAGTTTGGAGAGGCTTAAGAACTTGAAGGTTAATAAGAGTGGATCACTGTTTAGAAATGTATCTAATAGTACAATCTTTAGGAATGGAGTTGTTGGGGATTTGAAAAATCACATGACACCTGAAATGAAAGAGCAACTTGACAAGATTACTAGCTTGAAGCTCCAAGAAAGTGGCCTTGAACTCTGATTATTTGGCTTGACAACTTTTAAGTTGTATCTCATTTTTCTTAATTCTCTATTTCTTCTCCTCTGTTTCTTCATTTACCAACTCTTAAATTTTGGGTTTATCAATAAGTTGTATGTTCTGTACTGCTTTATTATTAATTGACTTATTTTCTGCATTCTTGTATTTTTTATGATAATTATTTTGATTTGATGTACTTGAGCCAAAGATCATTCGAAAATAACACTTTTATCTCACATACTCTGTTTGTGCATGTTCTACCCTCTACAGACTCCATTTGTGGAATTAAACTGGATATGTTATTGTTTGTATTGTTATAATTTTCATATGCCTTTTTGTTAATGATCAAAATAGTTTAATATCTATTTAGTATTTTTTTTCACTTATTTTGGTAAATTTCTCTTGTTAAATATATTTACGAGATAGTGATTAATTGTAAAAAAAGTTTAATAGAGCAAAGAAAAACTTTCAACAACTACAACCTCCCTCCATAACTAAGAAACTTAGATGTCCAAGAAGTGATCCTGCCCAGCATTTTGACCAATAAAGGTTGACACTGCACTAAATATAACCTCTTAATACTTAGAGGTACCCCAAGATATTTTATGGGGAGCTCACCTTTATTCATCCTTATAAGAGACAAATCTGATCCTCAATACTTTGCTTAACCCTTCCAAAATACACAAAGCATTTTTTAATATTGGCTTGCAAACTAGATGCATTTGAAAACTAAGAGAAACATTGAAATAATAGTTGTGATTGAGTGTCTCCTTTGCTAAAGGGCAATAGGTCATCAACAAAGCTCAATTGGAAGAGATAGGTCTATATTTTCTAGCAGAAGATGGATGCTTCACCTTTGGGATTAAAGTCTCCATAGTGCAGTTCACTGACTTAGGCATCTATCCTTCATTAAATAATCTAACATTGATAACCTCCACATTAGTTCCAATAGTACCCCAGGCGGTTTTGAAAAATAGTGGCCTGCGGAATAGAATACCATAGGCACAGGTTCATCAAAGAGATCCAAACTGAGGACATACATGATATAAAGTGAATTTCACTAGTCATTAAGGGTGTATCATGAGTTCGAGGTATTGATCATACTATGAAACATGAGTTCGTGTATATATATATATATATTGTTGGGTTATTGGGTCTTTTTCCCTTCCTATATGGATAAATGAAGCCCAATTTGAACTAACCCATTTTTTCCCATAGGCCCATTACAATGGGGCATACATATTGATCTTTTTAGTTCTTATTCACCATCACAAAAAAGAGAGTTTTCAGTAGCCAAAGAGAGAAAAACAAAGCTGATTTTCACACCTAAATTTCAGTCATAGCTGTCAACTTTAAATTGCAATTCCCGCTTTGCTTCTCATCCGATTGAGCTGAATTTTGGAATGATTATTCCTCTCATCTCATTTGATTAGGAACTGACAGATCTTGATTTAGTGGCCTGTAACTCCTGTTCTTCATTCCCAAATAGTAGCTGCATTTTTTATGCTTTTACTCCTTTATTTCTCTAGTGTTTGGTGCTCTGGTTTATGTATTGTTTCTTGTTGTTTGGGACTTATATTGTGGCCATTTTGGAGGATAATATTGTAAATCTTTGGTGATTATAGTGGAGGTTTTGGTCCATTGGTTTTTTTACTCTTCACACTGAAGGGTTTTCTACTTAAATCTTGTGTCTCGTGTGATTGTCTTTATTCTTGTCTTGTTTTATTTAGTTGAATTGTTTGATTTATATTACTTTATTTTGATTGGGTTTTTTTGTCTCCTCTTGGTTCAAGTTGAAAGGGAAAGTTTAGTATTGGGTATTTTTCGCTGCTACCCTATCGAGCTCTTTGATTGTGTGCCTGTCTTTCCCAACAAAGTGGTATCAAAGCGTTGGTTGTTGTTGATTGTCTATTTGAATGATGAAGGAAAATATGAGCAAGATAGTATGTTTGAATGATAGTAACTATTATACTTGGAAAGACAAGATGAAAGATCTTCTATTTGTTAAGAAAATGCATCTACCTGTGTTTGGATCTACTAAACCTGAATCCATGACAGATGAGGATTGGGAATTTGAGCACTTACAGGTTTATGGCTATATCAGAAAATGGGTTGAATATAATGTTAGAAATCATATTGTGAATGAGATATGCTAGATGTTTGTGGGACAAGCTTGAGACACTTTATGCTTCGAAGACTGGCAATAACAAGTTATTTCTGCTTAAGTAATTGATGAATATCAGGTATAAAGAGGGTAGTCCTTTTTCTGATCATATTAATGATTTTCAGAGTGTCCTTGACCAGCTGTCCGAAATGGGTGTAGATTTCGATGAAGAAATTCAGGGACTTTGGCTTCTTAATACTCTGCCAGACTCTTGGGAGACTCTTTGAGTTTCTTTGACTAATTATGCTCCCGGTGATGTTGTAACTATGAAATATGTTAAGAGTGGTGTCTTGAATGAAGAGATGAGAAGAATATCTCAGGCCTCATCTTCTTCATCTTCATACTTTGATATTTTAGTTACTGAAAAAAGGGGGAAAACAAGTTCAGAGGTCCGAATGATAGAGATAAAACTAGAAGAAAGTCAAGGTCCAAATTGAAAAATGTTACATGTGACTATTGCAACAAAAAAGGGCATATCATGAAATATTGTTACAAGTATAAGAGAGATATATGATGGCAAAAGAACGAAGACGATAATAAAAATCGTGTTGTTGTTGTTGCTAATGATGATCTTCTTATTGCTTGTGGTAAGAATGTCATTAATCTTGTTCGCGATGAGTCTAGCTGATTTGTGAATTCTAGTGCTACTTCTCATGTTACGCCAAAGAAGGAATTATTTTCTTCTTATAGTCCAGGTAATTTTGGAATGTTGAAAATGGACAATAATGATGAAGTTAAAGTACTTGGCATTGGCACTATTTGTTTGGAAAGTAACAATGGTTCCAAACTAGTTCTCAATAATGTCAAGCATGCTCCAGATATTTGCTTAAATTTGATTTCTTTAAGGTACCTTGATGATGAGGGTTATGTTAACACCCTTGGTGCTGTGTAGTAGAAGCTTACTAGAGGTTCAATGATTGTGGCTTGAGGTGATAAGTTATCTAACTTGTACGTATTTTAGGGCTCTACTTCTAGAGGCTTGATAAACTTGGTGGAGAATGATACTTTATCAGAGTTGTGGCATAGAAGGTTGAGTCATATGAGTGAGAAGGGGATTGATAGTTTGGCTAACAAAAATTTTCTTTCTGGAGTGAAGCAAGCAAAGTTGAAGAAGTATGTTCATTTCTTAGCCAGTAAACAAAAAAGAATTTCTTTTCAGAGTCATCCACCTTCAAGAAAGCTTGATTTGCTGGAGTTGGTGCATTCTGATTTGTGTGGTCCTTTTAAAGAAAGGTCTCATGGTGGTGCACTTTACTTTGTGACTTTTATTGATGATCATTCTCGCAAACTCTGGGTATTTTCTTTGAAGTCCAAGGATCAAGTACTTGATGTGTTCAAGAATTTTTAGTCCTTGGTTGTAAGACAAACAAGGAAGAAATTGAAATGCATTCGTTCTGATGATGGTAGTGAGTATATTGGTCCTTTTGATAGATATTGCAGAGAGCAGGTATTCGGCATTAGAAAACTCCTCCAAAAACTCCTCAGTTGAATGGTTTAACAGAGAGGATGAACAAAACTCTAGTTGAGAGGGTTAGATGTATGCTTTCAGATGCTAATCTGCCAGATTTCTTTTGGGTAGAAGCACTTATTACTGCTGCTTATGTTTTCAATTTATCTCCTACTATTGCTTTGGATATCCCTGACAGAGTTTAGTCTGGTAAGAATGTTTCTTATGATCATCTTAGAGTCTTTGGGTGTAAAGCTTTTGTGCATGTTCTTAAGGATGAAAAGTCAAAGTTGGATGTTAAAACTAGGCAGTGCATCTTCATTGGTTATGGTCAAGATGAATTTGGCTATCATTTCTATGATCCACTTGAGAAGAAACTTGTTAGAAGCCGTGATATTGTGTTCTTTGAAGATCAAACAATTAAAGATTTTGATAAAGCTGAGAAGGTTGATTCTCAGAGTAGTGAAAGTCTAATTGATGTTGATCTAGTTCCTTTGACTACTAATCCTAAATAAAATCTTCATGATGATGAAAATCAAGTTGATAATGAAGATGATGATCATGTTCAGAATGACCAGCAAGAAGTTGTTGATGCTCCGGTGCAAGTTGATATGGTTGATCAGCAACCAGTTGTTGATGTTCCTGAGAGTTCTCTCAGATGATCTACTAGAGAGAGAATACCTTTATCTCATTATTCTCTTAGTGAGTATGTACTCTTGACTGATGGGGGAGAACTTGAGAGTCTTGATGAGGCCATGGAAAGTGAAGAAAAAGAAAAGTGGTTTGATGCTATGGAAGATAAAATTAAATCTTTACAAGATAATCATACCTTTGATTTAGTTAAGCTTCCTAAAGACTGAAAATCTTTGAAAAATAAGTGAGTTTTTTAGGTGAAGCATGAAGATGGTAATCCAATTCCACGGTACAAAGCTAGATTGGTTGTGAAGGGATTTAACCAGAAAAAGGGAGTTGATTTTGATGAGATATTTTCTCCGGTTGCAAAGATGTCATCCATTCGTGTGGTTCTAGGCTTAGCTGCAAGTCTAGATTTAGAGGTTGAGCAAATGAATATTAAAACTGCTTTTCTCCATGCTGACTTAGATGAATATATTTATATGGAACAACCTGAAGGTTTTGAAGTTAAGGGAAAAGATAATTATGTTTGCAAATTGAAGAAGAGCTTGTATGGTTTGAAACAAGCTCCTAGGCAGTGGTACAAGAAGTTTAGTTCCTTTATGAGTCAGCAGGGCTTCAAGAAGACTACTTCAGACCATTGTATTTTTGTACAAAAATTCTCTAGTGGTGACTTTATTATTGTGTTGCTTTATGTTGATGACATTCTTGTTGTTGGTCATAATGCTTGCAGGATTCAAAAGTTGAAACAAGAGTTGAGTAAGTCTTTTTCTATGAAAGACTTAGGACAAGCAAAGCAGATTCTTGACATGCAGATTGACCATGATAGAAAGGCCAAGAAGGTTTAGTTATCACAAGATAAGTATATTCAAAAAGTACTTCAAAGGTTTAACATGGACAAGGCTAAGGTTTTTAGTATACCTTTAGCTATGCACTTCAAGTTGAGCACGAAGCAGTGTCCTTCCAGTGATGATGAGAAGGAAGACATGAAGAATGTTCCTTATGCTTCAGTCGTTGGTAGTTTGATGTATGCAATGGTTTGTACAAGACTGGATATTGCTTATGCTGTTGGTATTGTTAACCGTTTCCTTTCTAATCCAGGAAGAGAACATTGGAATGCTGTAAAGCGGATTATGAGATATCTTTGTGGCACTTCTAGTCTGAGTTTATATTTTTGTACAGGGAAGCCTATTCTTTGTGGTTATAATGATTCAGATATGGCCAGTGATATTGATACTCGCAAGTGTACTTCAGGGTATTTGGTTACTTTTGTAGGGGGAGCTGTGTCTTGGCAATCAAGGTTGTAAAAATGTGTTGCTCTATCTACTACAGAAGCTGAGCTTATTGCTGTCGTTGAAGCTTGTAAAGAATTTCTTTGGATGAAGAGATTCTTAGGGGAACTTGGTTGTGCTCAAGAGAGGTATATGCTTCATTGCGATAGTCAAACTGTCATACATCTTGGCAAGAATTCTACATTTCATGGTCGGTCTAAACACATTGATGTGAGATACATTGGATTCGAGATGTGTTGGATTCTAAGTTGCTTGAAATTGAGAATATTCATATGGATGATAATGGTTCCGACATGATTACTAAAGCTTTGGTAAGAGAGAAGTTTGAAGATTGTTGCATGATCACCGGGATGACGGTCTCCTCCACATAGTTAGGAGGGGGAGAATCGTTGGGTTATTGGGTCTTTTTCCCTTCCTATGTGGATAAATAAAGCCCAATTTGGACCAACCCACTTCTTCCCATAGGCCCATTACTATGGATCATATATATTTATCTTTTTAGGTCTTATTCACCATCACAAAAAAGAGAGTTTTCAGCAGCCAAAGAGAGAAAAACAAAGCTGATTTTCGCACCTAAATTTCAGCCACAGCTGTCAACTTCAAATTGTGATTCCCGCTTCGTTTCTTGTTCGATTGAGTTAATTTTTGGAATGATTGTTTCTCTCATCTCAAATTTTATTAGGAACTGACGGTGCTTGATTCGGTGTCCTATAGATCCTATTCTTCATTCCCGAACAATAGATGCATTTTTGGTGCTTTCACTCCTTTATTTCTCTAGTGTTTGGTGTTGTGGTTTATGTATTGTTTCTCGTTGTGTGGAACTTGTATTTTGTACATTTTGTAGGAAAATATTGTAACTCTTTGGTGATTATAATGGAGTGTTTGGTCCCATGGTTTTTTACTCTTCACACTGAAGGATTTATCACGTAAATCTTGTGTCTCATGTGATTGTCTTTATTCTTGTCTTGTTTCATTTGGTTGATTTGTTTGTTGTATATTACTCTACTTTTCTTGGGTTTTTTTATTTCCTCTTGGTTCAAGTTGAAAGGAAAAGTTTAGTGTTAGGTATTTTTCGCTGCTACTCTGTCGGGCTCTTTGATTATGTGCCTGTCTTCCCCAACATATATATATATATATACACTTAACATAGGCTTGAAATTCATAGATTTGGGGGATGACTAGGATCATGAAGTGAAGCTTAAATTATTTTACTATGAGCAGAGAATGAACATGAATATGCATAAAGCGTATACTCATTGGTCATAGGTGTGGCCTTATCACGCAAGGCATGGGTAGAGTGTCATAATGATTGAAATTCAAGGAACACGCTAGAGTAAGAATGGATCACTATCTCATCATAAGTCTTATTGACATGCTTCACAATCTAATTCACTATACTTGATATGGTTCTTTATTCTATCTTATCCCTCTTAGATAAAAGTTGACATTCTAAGCCTATAAGCCTACTCCATATCCTCAAGGATGGGTCATAATTTCTTTACTCTAATGATCGATATACTAATGCTAAACTCACCAAGATAAGCTATATTTGAAAAATGTTAAATTCATTATTGGACATTTCTTTTATAGATACCACCCTTAACTTTTTCTAGCTTCAATAATAATCATCATATACTTACACTCTTCTTAACAAACGTACCTACCTCTCTAAACACACAATCTTTCCTCTTCTTATTAGTTTACTAATATTACACCTCTAAGTTCATATTATTCCCAAAACCATGAGAATTAAAATAAGATCAAACAACTTTACATTGCCTATCTATAACTCCTTAATTAGCTATTAATAACACCATATACTACATAAATAGCCTTCTCTTGACGTAGTAACTCAAAGGTACTATCTAAGAACACACTACACTTAACAATTTTAGAAAATCATGAAGCAACATACTACCTTGGGTACACCTATATATCATAACTATACCATCATACTTAATTGCAAATGAATGAACTTAAATTCTTGCATACATTCTTTCAAGCCTACTAACTCACTTCCATATGACTAGCATCAAGCAATCCTTATTTCCATCTTAATGATCATCCGCAGTTCAAATTTAGTGTCAAGTACTAGACATGAATAACAACACAACTTCACAGACTATTCTTTCTTGGAAGTTATAAGATAAAATATCTAGAAATACTTATCCACTAGTGAAACACCCTGGTTTCTGGACCTTAGAAAATTTTCTTGATTTCTTATTTCTAGACAAGATATGATTTAGGGGTACTAGTCTTACACTTGGGTATGGGTGGTATGATCCAGTCGTATGCTGACCAGTGTTGGTTGGTTGGATGGATGTAGTTACTGGATGGGTACGATTTAGATGGTACAAGTCGTATAGTTGGGTACAGGTTGTTTGTATGCTTTAATTAACTTTAAACTTTGTAACTTAAGTTGGATTTGAGTACGAGTGGCTCACCATGAGCTGTAAGCCAGGGTACGAATCATACCATGGACTCATGGTGGATAATGTTCAAACCTCTTGTGATTCTATTCTTCCAGGGGTATGGGTAAAGGGTACGAATCTTATGCTTTGGGTATGACTTTGGTTTAGGTGTGTCATACCTTGGACAGTGTTGGTTCCAAAAGGGAAATCCTAGGGTATAGAGGTGGGTGCCACTCATACAATATGGGTACGACTCGTACGGGTCAGTCGTACCCTATGACGACAATTTAATGCAGTTTAAGTGAGGGCAATATGGATATTTTTTCACTTATTCTAATAAGGTCCCACGACTTATATTTTACTTGGAAGGTTATTTTCCCTGTTATTCTATTCTTAAACACTTGAAAAATGCTCTTAATTCTTCTCTAGAGTTCTTGGGCAAAGGAAGTTAGGGTTTTATCTTAAGGAGTAAATTGGGGCTTGTCTTGGTGATTTCTCTCCATTATCATCTTTGTTTAAGGCATGTTCTCTTTTCACATTGTTAGTTCCAACTAAAGACATGGTTTTATTCAATGTTTTCATGATTTGAATGTTGTATGATTTTGGGTTTTCAAATATAATTTGGGGGTTTTGGTTATAAATTATTGTTTATGGTTTTCCCATATTTTAGTGATGCTTTTTTTGCATTAATGGTGTTTTTGGATAATTTGTTACATAAGAATGGTTCTTTGATTTTGGAAATACTGTGTTTGATAAAATGCCTATAACATTATTTTCACTATTATATTGGTTTTTCAATAGAACTTATGCATGGTTTGAACTTGGTAATGGAACCCTAAATGATATGAATGGTTTAAATAGTTTTGAATGGGTTGAAATGGACTTGGTTTCCATGTGTTTGGTTTAATTGGAAATCATGTTGGGTACAGGAGAATCCCCTAAGGACTGGCTAAGGACAATACTTGTAAGTTATAGTTGATATGACAATACCATTACTAATAGCCTTGGTTAACAATAGTGAAATAATGGTTTGGTTGGAAATGGTCTTAACTGGGTTTAAAGGAGGGATGTGTGTAGCAAAGCCATGAAATGTGGAGGTCCTGGGGGTATCATAACAAGAAATGCATATTTTTCGTTGGGAGGTTTGGTCCTAGTGACCTTGTGCATGATGCCACACTTGATATTTTGGGGAATGTACTTGTCATCCTAGGTTTTCTTCCCTGGTCGTGCAGCTTCACACACTAGGTCCCTTTCAGCAGGAGGAGTTAAACCCTTATAGCCCGTGGGTGGTTTAGGATGGCAGAGCTACACAACCCAGGTAAAGACTTTAATGGCATGCTAAACTCGGTCCCCTTTCCCGACATGGTTATTTATATATGTGTATAGTTTTTGTTCATATGAATGGTTTTACTTGCTATTATAATGATATTATTTTATCGTTATTCTGAGTTTATGCTAGCGTTCACCCACTAACCCATCTTCGAGCGCTATATCCCCATGCGGTGTAGGAACCAGTCATTCTATTCCACATGCTTAGTGATTCGGACTTCGAGGTCAGCATTTGGATTGAAGTGAAGAGCTTCCATCTATTTGGAAGGCTTCATTTCATAGATATTATTTCACACTTTGGATTATTTATGGATATTGATTTTGGCTATAGTTGGGGGCATGTCCCAACCGGATATTTGTATTGTTTTGGTTAGAGGATTTTGTGGAACTACTATGGGTTGGAATGGGTAGGGTCAGTATTTGTGTTAGCCTTAGCATTGGTATTGGTATTGGGGTTGATACCGATTGACAATATTGTAGGTTGTTCCATCCTCTTTTATTTTTGGATTATATATTTAATTATTAATGGAACTTATTTGGTTATGGTTCAATCTAGGTACATAATTTCTCCTTTCATAGGTGCTATCTGTAATGAAGGGTTAAAGATTAATCTGAATATATATATATATATATATATATATATATATATATATATATATATATCAAAT
>NC_061116.1:27026700-27059631 GCF_002878395.1 Capsicum annuum | reverse complement strand
CATATCAGTAGAAATTAAGATTTACTACTTATATTATCTCAAGGATGAGGCATAGTTGGAGGAATTCAGAGTAAGACATAAATCAGCATAAGTTTGTAAGAGGAAAACTTTACTGCATGATCTAGAGTATAAAAGAAGTAGAACATTTCCTAAATGCCCAGTAGCCTTCTAATTATAAGTGTGGTGCACATCACACTTATAAATAAGACTCTACATGACACCAATTTTCAAACACCCTAGTACACTTGAATCTTGTGCTTGATAGCGAGTTTATAATGCACAGAGACTATCCCCTGGATGTATCACAGTGCTTAGAATTACAAAGCTTTGTCAAAACTAAAAGATGAGAAAGAATGATAGTTTCCTATGAAGCTGTGCGCGAATTCTTCTATCCTCAATGGCTTTAGATAGTTTTCAGCCTTTGATACCTCTTTTCACTAAAATAAAAACATAAGAGATTTTCTTTCATTCAAGTATTTTTATGGATTCCTTTATTAAGGACTCATATCGTTAGCATGTCCATATCAGATATGTCCGTTCCTATGGTATGTTGTTTCCTTTATGACACGCCCAAATTATACCTCTCTTATGAGAGAGTAAGCGGTTGTTGTCAAATATATAACCCAACTAGGTTGGGGTCGAATCCCACAGGGAATATGGTGCTAATTAAGTTGTATGCAGATTAGTTGACTTTTAATTGTTTGATTCTGTAAAATCAATAGGGGGGATTTGATTCAGTTCATAAATTAATGGTTTCAGTTTAACAAGATGAAATATGTGTAGTAGTATTCAAATTCAGAGAAATAGCAAGCTAGGGTTATGTCCACCTTATAGTTTTCAATACTTTCTAACTATGGGCGTTACGAATTCATACATGCATCGTGTTTACAGAGAAACGTACTGTATTGAATAACATAATCCTAGTGTTTCTCAACCATCAAGGACTAATTCACTTTAGTTCTCTCGAATCAAAAGCGTTTACCAAAAACAATACAAAATCTCCAAGTAGTTAATCCTTCTAAGGCATTAACTTATGAAATAGGGGTTGATAATTCTATTTTCTTGTCACTACTCTCTTTTCCAAACAACAACCTTTCTTTCAAACAAGTTGCGGTTTAAGGCATATCCTCTATGTTTGCAACCACCAGAATTCAAGATAAGCGAAGAGAGTATGATATAAACAAGTCAATGCATAAAGAATTCAAAACCCAAAGTAATAGATTGTATGCTACAAGGCTTCCATAACCCTAACTAATAAACTTAGCTACTCATCAATAAAACGAAAATCATCATAAATATATTCATCATACCAAAAACTAGAAGACAATCTTGGTGTGCGAATGGTGAAAGTAATAGAGAAGAAAAGTTTTTCTCTCTCGCCACCCTAAGCCGCTACTCTCCTCTCTCTGAATAATACAGAATAATTGAATTATCAATAAAAATTCAGCATTAAGCCTTTTAATAATCTTTTCTCTCATAATTGCCTTCTAGGTCCCTGAACTAATTATAAATGACAAACTGGTCTTGGACATAGATTCTAGGCGCCACATTTGGTCCAAATTGTAGTTTCTAGGTGCCACATTTTGTCCAGGTTGCTACTCTCTCTTGTGTCATATTCCATCCGTATTCCATAGTCCCATAATATCTTCATCTACCTCATTAATACCTGAAATCATGCTAATCACATCGGTTAGCTCAATTACATAGAAGTAGAGTAAAAACATAAGAAACTAGGCACTTTGTTCTCTAAACATAGCTAAAATATGGATAAATTATGGTGCTTAGGCGTATAAATACACCAAAGATCACCACCCCACACTTAAAGCTTTGTTCTTCCTCAAACAACATATCCATTTATACATACTACACAAGCCTTAGCACCCACAAAGGAAGACAAGATGCTCAAATAGGCTCACACAACAATTATGAACAAGAAGTAAATTCAGGAATCATTACTAGAGACAACCTACCCTCAAGAAAAGACTCATTAAGTTTGCTATTTTATGCATGTCGTTTAAGCATAGAAAATATATAAATTACCCAACCTTCATCAACCATATGCCCTCACAACAAGAAAATTACCCATAATCACTCACAATTATGCATTTTCTAACAAATTGGGTACAAGAATCAAGTTGCGCTCACTCTCACAAAGAATTCTCAAATTACTACTAATGACCATATGCTTTCCCTTAGTGTAATACTCCACTAATAGTAGAATTCTAAGATTAGGATCAACTAGGTTTTTTACAGGTTGTAATGCAGGCTAAAGGATGGATAGGAACTATTTTGGCCAGAAATAGTGACTATCTTCCCTAAGCGCTTTAATACACTACATTATGCAATTAAGATCAATCTTTAACAACCAATTTCCACTTCTGCTATCTTCACATATTTGCTTTTCACCCCAACTCGTTAAGCTTAATTAATAACACTATGGTAGGAGTATGCAACCCTTTCAAATATTTTTTTGGCACCTTTTCACATTACGCACCCCTATAATAGCCACCCTCAACTTAAGCAATTTGCCTTAGTTAAGGTGCACAATGTCCAAGAAGGATCAGGGCCAAAATAGGTTCATTATAACATGTTCGAGATAAAATTTTGAATTTTTTAAATAATTTTAGCTACTCTTAACCACATCAATTGCTCACACCAATAACTAGACTTTGTGGCATCAATTTCACCTTTTTCCTCTTACTGTCAAACTCCTAACTCATATTAATTTTACATTAAAGTGCTTAGGAGCTTTTGGATCAAATTACGGTGTATTAAAGAATGGATTTGGCTACTTATGAGGCTAACAAAAGAACAAGCTAAAGGCTCAATGGGGCTAGCTGAGTAATGTACCAAGGTAGGGAAAAAGAAGGTATGAACAATGGCTATCAAAGAAATGCCTAAATCATCTCCTAAACTCACAATCTTTATTTTGCTTTGAATACACACTAGGCAAGTTCTAGCATCAGTTGCAATAAGGAATATACAATAGTCTTACACACTCATGGCACATGGTCAAATCAATTAGGAGCATTATAGATTCTCGACCGAATAATTACATGAATTCAATTAAAACCAACAATTACAAAAGGAGTCACAACTAGAGCCTAGGTGTTTCAAATATAATGATCCATCACATACTTATGTTATTATGTCATGTTATCCACAAGAGCAGTTACATGTAATTGAAAGACTACTTTTCTCTTAAGACGGTCGTTATCCATCCATCATCAAGAAAAGTACCTAATTATGACTAAATAACTAACAAAATGAACAAAATAGCCAATCCTATCTAGAATTATACTAAGGAGAAGGTTCTATTTTCTTACAAAAAAAATAGCAAAGTACCCAGCCACCCCACACTTAAGCTCAGGACTGTCCCCAGTGCAAATAACAAGATAAAGAACCTGGCTAGGAGTACTTCTCATCCATATTAGGAGTCATGCCACCTGCATGGAGATCCTCATTGGAACCATTTTTCCTATACTTATCACATCACCCATATCATCCATGTCAGTCACACATAATCAAGCTAACTTTAATTAAGATGGAGATGGTGAAGTCACCACCCCATACTTAATTTGTTAGTATAAACCAATTAAGTGTTTTTATCGAGTACTCAGACTTCACCGACATATACTTTGACATGGTGCATCAACATTAGTCACAATACAATTCATTCACTTTAATTCCCCCAATTCTATTTCAAGGAAACACTTTTTGAACAGAATCATGCTCTACACTTTCACCTATATCAAGATATACAAAACACCATCACTTTCATGACATCACCGTGGAAAGAATTTAATTCACAATCCTTAATAAATCACTTAGCTATAACATAGAGTCACAATAACTAATGATCAAGAAAGTAAAACTTACCTTGAAGATGAAAGTTTGGTGAAAGAAAAGGAAAATTCTTGAGATAGTTAATGTTGAAAGACTAAGAGAATGGTAAGATCAATCTTATACAGGTTAGGAGTGAAATAAGGATGACTTTGGGCATTCATGGTGTGGATTCTATTAAAGGGTGAGATTTGGGTCGAGTTGATCCAATAAATAAATGAATTATTAGGCAAACTTACACTGATAGGCGGCGCCCATGAAATCGCCTAAGCATAAGTAGGCGGAACCTAACCCATCGTCTAAGTAAGGCAGTGAGCATAGGCAATGGTATAAGCGGCGGCTAACCTATCACCTATGTTGACATAGGTGGTGCCTATGCTATCGCCTATGTTGACATAGGCGGCGCCTAACCTATTGCCTAAGTAAGGCAGTGAGCATAGACGATTTATAATGCAGTGCATATCTTAAGATGTGTGGTGCACTACTTGTCGGAAAGGTCCATACCGCGGGGCTTTGCCCCCGCAACCCCATCGAGGTCAGTGGTGGGCTTCAGGATCGGGCCGATATCCCTACGCTACCACCATAGACCTTATTGAAAGTCACAAAATAAAGTCACACCATGAAACTTTTTGGGTCAGATTTACATAATTCGAGGCGCCACTCTAATGCGAATCATACTTGAGCCTTACACATTTGACCACTCCAACTTACCTGTAATGTTCCCATCACTCCTAAACTTACCACCATTGACATGGTTCACTTCCAAATCAAAATTGTACTAATCTTCTCCTTAGTACTTCATGCACCTATACTTAATCAAAAACAACAAAAATGATTAGAAAGATGGGTTGCCTCCCACCAAGCGCCTAATTTAGTGTCGCGGCACGACCCAATCAACTTTTTCCTCCACTTTGAGGATATGAATTTCACCCCTAACATTGCATCCATCTTTTTTCCTCGCTCATATGGGGGTGGTCCTGAAATTAAGAAGCTGAGTAATGGATGATGCATGGTAAAAAACTCGGTCTTAAAGTGAGGTGTGTTTTTATGTTGCTTATCAAGTGTAAAATAAGGAATATAGGATTCTTGGTCCTCATCTTCACACTCTTCCACTATTTCTGATAATTCCACGGACAAGATATCATCTAAACATAATGTTGAAAAATGCTTCAAGTGAGGCCCAACTAATTCTACTTCAAAATTCACACTATCTACTACACACTCACTTTTACTCACCTTCTCGACATCTTCTCTTGGAATTGGGCTAGAGTCTTTATTAGAGATTTTCTTGGTTTCTTCTTTTGACTCTAGCACCAAGTACTCAATCTTTAAATCATCTCTCATAGTTGGTTTGGTTGGTTGGGAAGTCACTAAGGGTTGCTTAACATCAATATAGGGTTCTAGCTCCTCACTTTCACACTCTTCCATTATGTTAAATGATTCCACAAATAAGATATCATCTAAGTATAATGTAGAAGAGTGTTTTGAATGATTGACCTCTATATCTATCTCCTCATGAATGATTGGCATCATTTCTTAATGCATATCACATACGATATCGTATGTTTCTTCCTGGATATCCAACATTCGTTGAAACAAAGCTTCAATGCCACTCCTTCCAGTGCTTTGTTCTTCTTTTTCTTGACCATAAGAGCTGTTAAACTCAAAAGAAGAACTAGAATTTGGGTTAGCATAATAGGGGAAGGGTGCATTAAGGCAATCACTCCAATGTCCATCTTGAGCACCACATAAAGAACAATCATACTCCCGGTAGGATAGAGATGGTCCAAACATCTCTCTCCGTGGAGCATATCTACAATCTTGCCAAAAGTGAGGTCCATCATAATATGGACATGGAACATTAAGATAAGATTTCTAACCACCAAGCTCAAGTTCATTCCACGATGCCATAGTAATAAGTAAACTAAAATTAAAATCTACCTAACACAAGAAATAAAAGAAAACTAAAATCAAATATTTACAAGTTTGAATTCAAGCAAGTAGGCTAAAATTCCAAACCAACTCTCTTAAAAGTAAAATAAAGAAACTTGGCTAACAGTCAATTAACACACATAAACTCAATCGACAACCATATTCCCCAGCAACAACGCCAAAATTTGGTAAAGCTCAAATTACACCTCTCTTATAAGAGAGTAAGCAGTTGTTCTCAAATCTATAACCCAACTAGGTTGGGGTTGAATCCCACAGGGAATATGATGCTAATTAAGTAGTATGCAAATTAGTTGAATTTTGGTTGTTTGATTCCGTAAAATAAATAGGGGGGATTTGATTCAGTTCACAAATTAATGGTTTCAGTTTAACAAGATGAAATATGTGTAGTAGTATTCAAATTCAGAGAAATAATAAGCTAGGATTATGTCCACCTTATAGTTTTCAATACTTTCTAACTATGGGCGTTACGAATTCATACATGCATCGTTTTTACAGAGAAACGTATTGTATTTAATAATATAATCCTAGTGTTTCTCAATGATCAAGGACTAATTCACTTTAATTCTCTCAAATCAAAAGTGTTTACCAAAAACAATACGAAATCTCCAAGTAGTTAAAACTGCTAAGGCATTAACTTATGAAATAGGGGTTGATAATTCTATTTTCTTATCACTACTCTCTTTTCCAAACAACAACCTTTCTTTCAAACAAGTTGCGTTTTAAGGCATATCCTCTATGTTTGCAACCACCAGAATTCAAGATAAGCGAAGAGAGTATGATATAAACAAGTCAATGCATAAAGAATTCAAAACCCAAAGTAATAGATTATATGCTACAAGGCTTCCATAACCCTAGCTAATAAACTTAGATACTCATGAATAAAACAAAAATCATCATAAATATATTCATCATACCAAAAACTAGAAGACAATTTTGGTGTGCGAATGATGAAAGTAAGAAGAAACATTTCTCTCTCTCGCCACCCTAATCCTCTATTCTCCTCTCTCTAAATAATACATTATAATTGAATTATCAATAAAACTTTAGCATTAAGTCTTTTAATAATATTTTCTCTCATAATTGCCTTCTAGGTCCCTGAACTAATTATAAATGACAAACCGGTCTTGGACATAATTTCTAGGCACCACATTTGGTCCAAATTGTAGTTTCTAGGCGCAACATTTAGTTCAGGTTGCTACTGTCTCTTGTGTCATATTCCATCCGCATTCCATACTCCCATAATGTCTTCATCTACCTTATTAACACCTAAAATCATGTTAATCATATCGGTTAGCTCAATTACATAGAAGTAGAGTAAAAACATAAGAAACTAGGCACTTTGTTCTCTAAACATAGCTAAAATATGGATAAATTATGGTGCTTAGGCGTATAAATACAACCAAGATCACTTTACTGGATTAAAGTGTCAGATTCATACACGTCCATATCAGATATATTTATGTTGAGAATATGATCTTTTTTACTTACTTGGTCTTCATGGAATCTTGCCTCACACGAAATTATTCCTTTGATTTCTCTTCCACTTCTTGATCTGAGATCCTCATTAAATACTCCTTGTGTGAGTATCTCTTGATTCCATATTTTGGTGCTCCATCAAAGTTTCCAAATTTTTAATTTGGTTTTTTCCATTTAAGGCCAAGGTTTCCACCGATTGCTTCCCATCTTAAGATCTTCCAAGTTAGGTCCTGCATGTTTATTTTGTTAGTTTGTCATTATTAAACTATTAGGTAATTACAGGAGGCTAATAATCTCCCTCATTTTGATAATGACAAAAAATAAACATTCGTTAACTTTCAAATTTGTGTGGTTCCGCTTGACTAGTAGTTGGCTCTCCCTTCCAGTTTGAGACTATAAAGAGTAATATGCACCTTCCCCATATTGGTATTGGTGTCCTTTCCTAGTTGCAACAATTTAGACACTAACTCCTAAATACCCACCATACCTTCCTCGATAGCTTGGAGATGCTCCTTAACTATTTACATGTCCTTCAAAATTGCAGATACATGATTAGCAATAGATATCAAACCCATCTTTCATGAAATCCTTCTTACACCATTCACTTCCAACCAAAGCATAGCCCATGCTAGCAAAGGTTTTGGAGTTACAGGTGGCAAAGACTTCCATAATGGGAAAACCTGAGAGATCAATGGAATAAAAATGAAAAATTTAAGTAATCAACAATCCATATGGCGAACTAGCTAAAACATGAGTATTCGATACACTCTCTAGCATGTACACATGAAACCATAAAGAAAAGATAAAGAAGTATCATGATTGAAGGATTGAGAAATGAGATTTCCAAAAAGGTGACTTGGTGCTTCTATTCAATCCCAGACTTAAGCTATTCCCAGGAAAGCTTAAATCCAAGTGGTCAGGCTCATTTAGAGTTAGTTAAGTCTACTCATCTGGAGTAGTAGAACTTGAAAATGAAGAAGACACCATCTTCAAGGTTGATGGTCAACAAGTCAAACATTATATTAGTCCAAAAGACTCTATAAAAATTATTGCTACTATCTATCTTGATAAATTCTAAAGTAATCGAGATACCTGATTCATCCCACGATGTTAAATTAGGTGCTACATGGGAGGCAACCCATGATTCCCGTGCTTGATCTACTCCAGGTATACCCTAACCCTTAGTTCAACTTTTCTTTAATTTTAAGTTAAAGGTGTAGGGTGAGTTGTTGTTGTAATATTTTATGGTTGACTAGGAGAAATACAAGTACCTGAGGTAGTTAATGTGGTTTTGTTATTTTGTGAACACCACTCAAATGGTCTGATTGTTTAACTGTGTGATATGCATCTAATTATGACCAATGTGCATCTTGTTATGGTATCAGTTCTAGTGACTTGATAATCATTGATAAACAATTGCATAAACTGGATAAATAGTAATTTATGATATACTTGTGTGCCATGGTGTGAGATCTTACTTAGTTTCCTTTGTATGTTGAATCCAGAACTTGCCCGATTAGTCTTACCTAGATTGAAGGATAGGGGTTAGTAAAGGATCATAGGCCATTTTGATATCATCCACTTTTACCCTAAATGACCTTCCCTGTATGTATAATATCCCTTGATCCCTATTAAGAGCCTGAATAGCCTATTTTTTTTTTTTATAATACCTATCACCATCTCATTTATATCATAATAAACATGTTTTGGCCCTGTTCCTCCTTGGACACTGTGCACCTTGACTTAGGCAAATAGCCTAAGTTGAGGATAGATATCATAGGGGTACGTGATAAAAAATGAGTATGAATAAAGGTAGAATAAAAGAAAAGAATAAAAAGCTAGGTGCAGTGGAAAAGAAAAAGAAAAGAAAAGTTGTGAAAAAAAGAAATCATTATAGAAAAGACCGCACCCATCCAAAATATGTGTGATCAAGAAAAGAGAATAATATAAAAAGGTTAATAAGTGATACCCTAGAAGTTAGTGTAGTGTCAAGGAGGCTTAGTCACTTTAAATATCATCGAGTATCATACCATCCCCTAGCCTACATTACAAGCCAAAGAGAAGACCTATAGTGATCCTAGCTGATGTGTCTAAAAATCTTGGTAATGAAAATAAGGGCAAGACTATGGTATTTGGCATACATTGATTGGAAATTCATTCTAAGAGTGAGTGTCTTTTAATTGTCCCCATGGTTACATATGTGATGTCTGATATAAGAGGAGTGGGACTCCTTTGTAGTGAGGGCACACTGGTTACGTTGCCAGTTGGTAACTTTTTTGGATAGTGTAATATTGGTACATGCATGGTTTTTGTTGCTGAATTGATGTCATATCTTGATTCCTGTGGGTCACATTATTGTTCTTCAATAATATGCACAGTTGTTGTTTTAAAATTAATTGCCTTGGAGATGGTGAAGATGTTTTGAGATAATAGGGATAGTTGACTGCCGAATGTACTCTGTATCCTCTTGGTTGTGTTTTAGTTGCTTGAGGATAAGCAATTGTTTCAAGTTGAGGGTGTTGATGTGTGAGCAGTTGATAACACATTTGAGGCTTTAAACTAACAAGAATTGTAATGTCTTAAGCAGCTTTTGTCATTTTTGATTGTTTTCTGTTTGATATGGCAGTAAAAGTCTAGATGCAAGAGAACCAACAATAATGAAAGTAAAAGAGTTGATTTCTGAGCAAGTGGAGAGAGAAGTAATGCTGACAACTTATTTGATAATTCATCAACCTTGTGGTAAGTTATTAGAGTTACCATCAGCCTTAGACAAAGAATGAGCTTCAGCTGGAATTTATGACAATATCATTGATAGGCTGTCAGAAGAGTGATAAGCCATCAGGGTCATTGTTAGGCTGAGGCAGGGAATCAGATTTTAAGTGAAGAAGCGATGACAATTTTGATAAGTCATCATATATTTGATAAGATGACACGTCTCATCGTCAACCTAAGGCAGAGATTGTCAAAAGTGAAGAGGAGCTGACAACATTCCTGATAAGTCGTCAGACTCTTGATAAGCCATCACACATATTGTCGCCTGTCCGAGAAAATACTGTGATCAATGATTTTTTTTTCATAATTAGGCTGAAGTATTTAAAGCATATGTTAGGGTCTTCTAATGAACAAAAAAGGGAGGGAACTGATGTTTTGAGAATCTCTGCCCTCTAGTCTTCTGACTTGAACTTCACAATTATTTTTGGAGAGATTATTACAGTTGTTTTAGGATTTTCTAATGTGAATAAAATCTGAGAAGCACTTGTTGCTATTCATCTTGCTTTAAGTTCATATATCAAACTATGAATTCGACTTGTTGTCTTGATTATTTTATTATGAGCAGCTAAATTCCCTTCACTCGAGATGTGGGATCTATGGGTTTGGCTTTGTAACGTAACGTAGTGTTCAAGATTCTAACGGTGGTAGAAAATTCTTGTTAATTCCATTATTTTATACTCTGACTATTGGTTGTAAACAATAGGCCTTGCTTACTGTTGATTTTCTTGAGATAAGAAATCAACCCTAGTAAGAAGTGGATTATCAAAAGGGAATTGAAAGCATCAAACTTCCATTTAATAATTAATGTTGTAACAAGATTAATTAACTTAAGATAACATCCTTTTATGAAATATAAATTCCCAAAGTTTGAGAGAATTAGGTGGTTAAATGTCTAAATTGGTTGAGAAACATTTAGACATAACTTCGACAAGGATAGTCTGCTTTTCCTACCTACCACAAGAATCTTGAACCGTTACTAGCATTTGTCAAATCCCAACTCCCATAGTGAACATAATTCTTGTCCCTATCTTATTAATTTCAAACACTGAATTGAGAAGTAATTATTTTTTACCTTTCCAAAAAACACCCATTCACAGGAAACTGATAACTATCAGTTGATTAACTTGTAGATAAGTCAAATTCACACCATATTCCATGTGGGATTCGACCCCAACTTAGTTGGATTATATATTGACAATGATCACTTACATTCTCGTAAGAGAGGTATAGTTTGAGCGCTATCACAATTGTGACGACAGATGAAGTCAGCCAAGGGACTCTGACGATAGATGTGATGAGTTATCACAATTGTGATAAGCCATCAGAAAATCCAAAATAAGGCAAAACTCTTCCTAAGGTTGACGACATCTGCAATGACTTATCAGACATCCAATAAGCCGTTAGGTAATCTTGGGCCCAAATATTGAATAATTCGACCCGACCCACAGTCAAATCTTTTCACCTTCCCGCGTATCTCCTTTCTTTTCTTTATGTTTTATTTCCTTCCATATTTAGTTTATTTACTTACTCTTTTCAAAATTAATTCCTAAGTAAAACAAGAAAAATATTCTTCCATGTGAAGTGTGGGTTTGAAATCAAGATCAATAACTCTTCTTTAATCTACTACTTTCTCTCACTCGCATAACCAATTGAAGTCGCCTATCAGGTATGCTCATAACTCAATTCTCCTCTTCATTAGGTAAGTAATGCAATTGAGGTAAATCTTAGTTTTAAATGTATTGAGGCAAACTTAACTTGCCACTATGTGAAAAAGAGAATCTAGGGTGTACAGTGCTGCATTACGCGTATAAACCTAGGGCTTAGCTAAAGAAAGTGGATTGATAATAAAGACTAAAACTGAGCTGGAGGTTGTATTCTAAGCTGACAACGTTTTGGATAAGCTATCATATTTATGATGGCTTATCAGACTATGTCGTCACAAGTTGAGCAAAATAATCTTATTCTATTTAAGGCTAATGACACGAATGAAATGTTATCACATTTGTGATGACTTATCAGAACATGTCATCCCAGCTTTGATCTGATACTATTGTGAACCTCTTTTGAGGGATATGGAATTATGATGACTGAACTTCTTAAGTTGGATGATCATGAGTGCTAAATGAGTGATTTATTTTGCTACAGGTCTTATAATAGTACCCAAAGAAAAAAGCCCCAAACCTACAAAGAAAGTGACAAAGGGGAGTGTACCTCGGAGACTCTTCAATGAGGAATCCAATTATAAGGAGGAGGAGCCACTGCTCAGGAAGCAAAGGAAAAAAGAAAAGCCCCAAAAAACCTTCGGCACCTCCACCAGTTGAGGTAGAGGAGAGTGAAAAAAGTGATACTGAAGCAACACCACCACCTGATAGTACAACTTCTGAGCAGAAAACTTCTGAGCAGCCTGAGTCTGAGCATTTTGAGTCTGGAGAGCCTTAGTCAGAGCATGTTGAATCTGAGCAACCTGAATATGAGGGACGATCATTTGAGTCCCTTTTTGCTGAGCAACAGGATGATGAAGAATCTCTGATTTGGGGAACTCTGGTTAAATGCAAGAACCTTGGGGTTTGAGACAGTGCTAGGTGGTAAATTCCTAAGGCATAGAAAATCTTCTATGATAGGTTTCTCAAAACTAAAAGAAGGACCATTAAAAGGCCAATCTTTGAAGAAAAGAAGATTATCACTACTGGGTTGAGCAGATTTCCTGAAGTGGAGCAAAAATTCTGAGACTACAACTTGGGATAGACTGTGAAAGGAGGAAGCTCATTTTGCCCTACACTAGTTTGGGAGTTCTATGCAAACTGTCAGGCTCGATTGGAGAATATGTGCAAGGAAGTACGGGGTGTGATGTTGCATCTCTCAAAAATAACAATCAATAGATTTCTTCATGGCCCCGAAATCACTCCTCAGGCCACTTCACCTAAATTCTACACTCGATTAAAGCATCGTGTAAATCAATGGTCTTAGTTATCCACCCTCATAGCTAAAGGAAAACCTGAATGGCTGACCAACCTAAATGAAAGGATTTTCAAGCCCTCCCTGACTCAAGAGTTAAGGTTCAGGTGGGGTGTAGTACGCACCTATTTGATTCCTACTGAGGGAGATAACATCCTTGGAGACGATAGAGAAATACTGGTTGCAAGTCTTATGGCTTAACTCAACTTGAAATTCAGAGAAATCATTGCTGAGGAGATAAAAATTTAGGTCTTAAGGCCTGATATGACATATCCTTTCCCTTGTCTAATTACGAGGTTGTGTAAGGCAACCAATGTACCTGTTGTTGTAGGGATAGACAACGAACAGCCTGCTAAGAAGATCCACAACCCCATCCAATATGATTAAAATCAGGTGAGGCTGACACTTGACAGAGGAGTAGAGGTTGCAACAGATCCACCAGTTATAGATACCAGCTCAGTACCTATTATAGAGGTGCCAAATTCTGAAGTTGTACCACCGACATCCCCAGCACTAGCAGACTCATTGCCTAAAAATAAAACAAACTCTTCAGCTGCTGTGTTACCATAAAATTTGCCTTCAACCCAATGAATTTTAGGAAAGTGGCAAAACAAGCCAAGTGGTGCGAGGCTCAGCTGCAACTTTTTGCAAAGCAATTTGCCTCTATGGTAGACGAGAGGATTAAGGTCAGGCTTGAGCCCTTCCGAGCCTTGTTTGATTGGATTTATGAGTTAGAAAACCATTTCAATACACGATTAAGAGAAATATCAGGCTCATCTTTGCATAATTTAGATTAGCCCTGGACAAGATAAAGATAAATATTAGACTATTACAGCAGCACCAACTTATGGCGTTGGCAGGCCCAGTTGTTGATGAGTCTGAGGGTGAAATCCTATTGCTTGATCTCATGGGGGAACCAATTTAAAGAAAGAATGGAGAGAAAAAAGGTAAGGGTAAGAGATAAAAGCCTGATAACGAAAAAGAAAGAAAAGCGAAGAGAAGGGCGAGAAAGAAGGCTAAAAAAGAGGAGATCAAGAAGGCGATGATCGAGTCCCTAGATGACAATGAGAAATGGGAGGAGGCTCTGCGAGCGAGAGTCGTAGGTGCCCCAAATAGTAGGCCTCTAATAACTGCTAGGCCAGATGTGTCTGAACGGAGGGAGGCTCCCAATGAAGATAAGCCAGCTGAGGATACATTAGTAGGGTCAGGGAACCATGATTCCCGTGCTTGATCTACTCCAAGTATACCCTAATCGTTAATTTAGCTTTTCTTTGATTTTAAGTTGAGGGTGTAGGGTAAGTTGTTGTTGTAACACTTTGTAGTGACTAGGAGAAATACAAGTACCTGAGGCAGTTAACATGGTTTTGTTATTTTATGAACACCTCTCAAATGGTCTGATTATTTAACTATGTGATTTTCATCTAATTGTGACCACTGTGCATCTTGTTATGGTATCAGTTCTAGTGACTTAATAATCATTGCTAAACAATTGCATAAACAGTATAAGTAGTAACTTGTGATATACTTGTGTGCCTTGTTCGTGTGAGATCTTACTTAGTTTCCTTTGTATGTTGAATCCAAAACTTGCCCGGTTAGTCTTACCTATATTGAATAATAAGGGTTAGGAAAAGATCATAGGCCATTTTGATATTAGCCACTTTTAGCCTAAATGACCTTCCCTGTATGCATAATATACCTTGATCCCTATTTTGAGCCTGAATAGCTTTTTTTAGATACCTATCACCATCTCATTTATATCATAATGAACCTGTTTTGGCACTGGTCCTCCTTGGACACTATACACCTTGACTTAGGCAAATGGCCTAAGTTGAGGGTGGCTATCATAGAGGTGCGTGATGTAAAATGAGTATGATGAAAGGTAGAATAAAAGAAAAGAATAAAAAGCTGGGTGTGGTGGAAAAGAACAAGAAAAGAAAAGTTGTGAAAAAAAAGAAGTGATTGTAGAAAAGAGTGCACCCATCCTGAATATGTGTGATCAAGAAAAGAGAAGAATAGAAAAAGGTTAATAAGTGAGACCCCAGAAGCTAGTGTAGTGTCAATGAGGCTTAGTCATTTTAAATATCATCGAGTATCATACCAGGCCCTAGCCTACATTACAAGCCAAAGAAAAGACCTATAGTGATCCTAGCTGACTTGTCTGAAAATCTTAGTAATGAAAATAAGGGAAAAACTATAGTATTTGACATACATTGATTGGAACTTCATTCTGAGAGTGAGTATCTTTTGATTGTCCCCATGGTTATATATGTGATGTCTGATATAAGTGGAGTGGGACTTCATTGTAGTGAGGGCACACTGGTTATGGTTTCTAACTTATTTAGATAGTGTAATCTTAGTGCATGCATGGTTTTTGTTGATGAATTGATGCCATATCTTGATTCTTGTGTGTCACATTGTTGTTCTTCAAAAATATACACAGTTGATGTTTTAAAATTAATTGACCTTGGAGATGGTGAAGATGTTTTGAGATAATATGGATGGTTGACTTCCAAATGTACTCTGTATTCTCTTGGTTGTGTTTTAGTTGCTTGAGGACAAACAGTTATTTTAAGTTGAAGGTGTTGATGTATAGAAAATTCTAACACATTTGAGTCTTTAAACTAAGAATAGTTGCAAAGTCTTAAGCAACTTTTGTCGTTTTTGATTGTTTTCTATCTGATATTGTAGTAAAAGTCAAGATGTAAGACAACCAACAATAATAAAAGTAAAAGAGTGGATTTCTGAGCAAGTAGAGATGGAAGTATAGCTGATGACTTATCTGATAAGTCGCCATCCTTGTGATAAGCTATCAGAGTTACCATTAGCCTTAGAAAGACAATGAGCTTCAGCTAGAATTTGTGATGACATCTGTGATAGGCCGTCAGAAGTGTGATAAGTCGTCAGGCTCATTGTTAGGCTTAGGCAGGGAATGGGATTTTAAGCGAAGAAGGATCGACAATTCTGATAAGTCATCACATGTCTGATAAGCCGACACGTCTCATCGTTAACCTAAGGCTGAGATTGTCAAAAGTGAAGAGGAGCTGATGACATTCCTGATAAGTCGTCAGACTCCTGATAAGCCATCACACACGTCGTCGCCTGTCCGATCAAATACTGTGATCTATGATTTTATTTCCATAATTAGGCTGAAGTATTTAAAGCATATGTTAGGGTTTTCTAATGAACAAAAAAAGGGGGGCACTGACGTTTTGAGAATCTCTGCTCTCTAGTTTTCTGACTTGAACTTTACAATTATTTTTGGAGAGATTTTACAATTGTTTTGGGATTTTCTACTGTGAATCAAATCTGAGAAACACTTGTTACTATTCATCTTGCTATAAGTTCATATATCAAACTATGAATTCAACTTGTTGTCTTGATTATTTTATTATGAGTAGCTAAATTCCCTTAACCCGAGTTGTGGGATCTATGGGTTTGGCTTTGTAACGTAACTAAGTGTTTAAGATTCTAACGGTGGTAGAAACTTCTTGTTAATTCCATTATTTTACTGACTATTGGTTGCAAACAATAGGACTTGCTTACTGGTGATTTTCTTGAGATAGGAAATCAACCCTAGTAAGAAGTGAATTATCAACAAGGTCTTGGAAGCATCAAACGTCCATTTAATAATTAATGTTGTAACAAGAATAATTAACTTAAGATAACATCTTGTTATGAAATATAAATTCCCTAAGTTCAAGAGAATTATGCGGTTAAATGTCTAAATAGGTTGAGAAACATTTAGACATAACTTCGACAAGGATAGTTTGTTGTTTCTACCTACCACAAGAATCTCTAACCGTTACTAGCGTCTATCAAATCCCAACTCCCATAGTGAACATAATTCTGATTTTCCTTATCATATTGATTTCAAATACTGAATTGAGAAGTAGCTATTTATTACCTTTCAAAAAACTCCATTCACAGAAAACTGATAATTATCAGTTGATTAACCCACAAATAACTCAAATCCACACCATATTCCCTGTGGGATTCGACCCCAACCTAGTTGGGTTATTTATTGACAACGATCGCTTACATTCTCGTAAGAGAGTTTTAGTTTAAGAGTTATCAATGTCCAAGTCTATTTACCAAGGTGATAAGATTATATATGTGATATTTTTCGAACTTTATCTTTAGGAGACCGTTCACCAATTCAAGTATAGAAAGCTTTTCAATGGAATGCATGATGGCATACCTATGTTTTCTATGCCACAACTAAGGATCACTTGTTTGAGCAGTGAGACACATCAGGGTAGCAAAATTAGTATTATTCATAATATAAATGTTATTAACACGATCATTTATAAGAGTAATTTTCCTTTTTTCATGCTTGATGAAGCAATTTTTAACATTGAAAGATACATTAAATATTGCATCACAGAGCTAACTTATGCTCTATAAATTGTGTCTAAGCCCAACAATAAGGTAAACTTCAACCAGCTCACAGGACAAGCTGATTTTTACAGAGTCAACTCTTATGACTTCTCTTTTGGTGTTATCTTCAAATCTAACAGATCCACCCTCAAATTTCTTTAAGGTGCTAAATTTTTTTCCAGTCATATGTTTGGAACATCCACTGTCTATTATCTGGATTCTCTTTTTGTATTTCTTGTGGACATGTTCATGCAAAATAAAAGAATTAATTTTGCTTAGGTACCCAAGTAGTCTTGGGTCCTTGAGGGCTAGATGTGCTTTCTTTAGGTCTGCAAATCCACATTCATCTAGATCATTGTCTACAATTATATGATTTGTGCCCCATTTTTCCACGTGTATCAGATAGTTCCATGATAAGAGAAAGAAGTTTTGGTAGAAGTAAATGAGTCAGAAGAAGAAATAGATTTAGCTTTTAAAACATTTGATTTGAATGAACTTTGATTTGGTGATTCTCCAATGCTGTTTAATTGTCTTTTAACATCATCAAGTTCTTCTTGAAGCACATTGAATTCTATTTGGCTTGATTCAAGTAGAATCTGCTAGTTCCTTCTTTCTTCTTTAATCCTTCTTTGTGACTGAGTTTGCTAATTTTTCTTTTCTTGAGTAATCATGTTGTATTCATTAATAATCTTCTAAAGCTTATCATAAATATATCAATATTTGATTGAAGAAGGCTGTAATTTTGACATTAAAGGGTCTTACCTCACTGGATCAACCTATGGGCATAAAACACATATATGCGGTTTCGACGTGATCTTCAGTTTTATCTTCATCACTCTAGGCACCAAAATTTTTATTTTTATTGGTTGATATTCTCCTTAATTTAAAAAATTTTGTTTGATATGATCTATTTTTCCATTATGTTAACATAAATCATTATTTCTTGTGAATTTTTTTTTATTTTTAAAGGTTTTTTGAGATGTCTACAACCTCTATCTTTGCTTCACTCCACGATTTATAAGGGTCATTCCTTCATTATTATCTTTGTCTATGTTTTCATCTTTTCCCAGGTTAACATCATTGAAGGCTATAGTTTTTTTTCTCCTCCTTGTTGCTCTTATTTTATGTTATTTTTGTTCATAAGAAAGAAGGTTGTCTCATAGAAAGTCATATGTTATTTTATGGAGATCTCTGTCCTCTAGAATTGATACCTTGGTTTCTTATACTTTTGGAAGAATTCTCACTAGTTTCTTGACTTGAAGACTGTTTGAGTAGATTATCCCTAGGGGCTTTAGTTCACAAATATTTTTGCTAATCATGCGACATTGACTCCACTACCTCATTTTCTTCTATTTTTCATTCTCATTGACCAGAGCACTGTTCCTAGATTTCTTTACTTTGGTAGCTCCTTCATAAGTTACTTCAAGTTTATCGTACATCACCTTGGCTATTTTTCAAGTTGATATCTTATCGTATTCTGCTCCACTAAGTTCACAATAAAGCAAACATGTAGCTCTAACATTCATTTTGATTACCTCTTGTTGCTCCATAGTGATTTCAAAATTTTTAAAATTGTTTATACTAGCGAGTACCTTTTTCTTTTGCTTGTACTTTAGTTCGGGTATAGTTTTGGTCCGTTCTTCATAACTAACCAATGCTAGAAGTCGATCGGTTGATTGCACAAAAATTTTGAATTTGTTTTTCCAATGTGAGTAGTGTTATCCATTAAAGTAGGGAGGTCTTGTTGAGAAATTCCCATCTTGAAGGAATTCTCTTGAAATCTGGTAGTTGTTCATGTGATCTTTACTCATGTGCTGTTAAGTAACTTTTTAGGGTGAGACCTACTCTAATACCAACTGAAATTCAAGAAGGAGGGGGGGTTGTTGAAATCTTTTTTGAGTTAATTGATAGGATTGGTTAGTCGACTCTCCTGCAAATTAGTATAAGCAATAAAATAAAAATAAACTAAATACAGAAACTAAAGTGCAAGGAAGAAAACAAAATTTTATACTGGTTCAGATCACCAGCGTGGTGCCTATTCAGTGCTCTTGGGTTGCAAAGGTGTTCTTCAGAGTTTGATGTAATATATGAGTTATAGGATAGTAGAACAAGTTTTGACTCTCAATTTGTTTTTATCTAGATCTTGTGACTTTCCCCGACTAGTATAACTAAAGGACTAACTCAATTTTTTTTTCTTTTTATTACTATTGTAATGTGAGAGAATTACAAAGATTTGTGAAGACTAAAAGATGAGACAGAGTGATAGTTTTCTGTGAAGTTGCGTGTGAGCTCTTCTATCTATAATACCTTTATATAGTCTTCATTTTCTTCTGCCTCTTAAGGAAAACTTAAAGGATTTTTTTTCAATCCAGGATTTTCATGGATTCCTTGATTGAGGACTCATATCATTAGCACATCCATGTCAGATATGTCCATGTGTGTGATATATTCTTTTCTTTGCTAGATTGAAGTGTCATATTCATACATGTCCATATCTGATATGTCCGTGTAGAGAATATGATCTCTATCGTTGATTGGTCTTCATGGAATCTTGCCTCGTACTAATTTTCTTCTTTTATTTCTCTTCGACTTCTTGATCCAAAATCCTTATTAACTTTCCCTTGTGTGAGTATCTTTTGATTTCATATTTTTGGGCTCCTTCAAAGTTGCCTAATCTTTGTTTTGGTTCATTCCATATAAGTACAAGATCTCCTCAGATTGCTTCCTATCTTGAGGTCCTGCATGTTTATATTGTTAGGTTGTCATTATTAAAATATTAGATGATTACAAGAGGCTAATAGTTGGGAGGTTGTTTAATACCTTTCCAAGATAACGAACCATGACTAGTTTGAATTCACTCATGAGAAGGAAGACACTCTCAACTAATGAGTACTAACGACAATGAAATACATATGGGAGCAGCATAGTTTCAAAATCATGAAAGTGGGTATAAATCCTTTCAGCAAATCCATAGTCATTTATAAAAATGAAAATTTTGGGCAAAGGGATGAAAGAAAAATCTTGTTCAAACCCCACATATCTAAACTTCTCGATTTCTTGAAGGAAACTTTGCGTTTGAAGCCCTTGAGGTGGAAATTTGAGAGAAATCCTAATTTTATTTCTCTTGGGAGTGAAGAGGGAAAGAGGGATGAAAACTTGCAAAATGTTGAATAAATATTTATTGAGTGGTTTAAGTCATAGGGGAAGAGTTTGAGGTAAGTAAAGGACCAAACTACCCCTAAGAAAACTAAAAAAGTTATAAAAAAATTTTGTGTGACGACTTGGTTAACGGCCTGTCAACTCAGGTCGTCAATCTATGGATATTTTTTTATCCTTACTAGTTAAGATTGACGACTTCAATTGATAAGTCACCAACTAATTGATGGGTCATCAACTTAAATAGTCAATCTCTGGCAGACAGACAACCTCAGGTAAAATGAGCATAAGTTTCTACTCTGATATCTGATTAATATGAAATTGGATGCATTGAAAAGAAGAATCAATGATCTTTCATTTGGTGGTTCTTATGCTGCAAACAATTTCATATTCTTGGGGTTCTGGTTGTTTGAAGTTGACCCAAAAGAAATCTCACACTTAAACTTGCCTAAAGACGAGTTTTCAATTCAACTATGTGTTAGGGACTTCTCATGACCCTAAAACACATAGTAACCCTCTAAGAACATGCATGAACTTAGGAGTGTTACAGTTAACCACCTGTGCTCCATCACTATCAATAATTTCTAGCTAGATCTGGCCATGACTCAATCGATTCAAACTACTCATAGAACCTGGTGTTACTGTTCCATTTCCCACTTGACCCGTCTTCACTGCCAAGCTCTGTGATACAGTAAACTCACCAAAAATCCCTAAAATTCCCTCTGACCCGGGCCTATCCACCTCGAAAACTTGCTTTACTTGCTTTCCTCTCCTTGTTCGAAACTCATTCTTATTTTTTTGTTTTGTCGGAAGCCCATTCAGATCCTTTCAAGGCCACCCTCATGCCATCTCTATCAAATGCGCAATATAGTATCACACTATCGTTCGCCTCAAGAGGAGAATATAATATGAAGAAGTTGACTTCCCAGTAGGCATTTGCACGAATTGATTCTAACCATTATCGAGTTTTCTCTCTCTCTCTCTCTCTCTATATATATATATATATACACACACACACATATATATATATATATATCATCTTATTATCTTATTATCTGACTTCCCAATAGGGATGCGCACGAATCAATTCTAACCACTGTCGAATTAAAATTTTAAATTTTTGATGTGTTAAAATTCTTATCCAAACTCAACCCTTTGTACATCTAATTTGATTTATTTTTATTATTTCAATTCAATTTTACAAATTAAATTTGTTCAATTTTAAATTTTCAACAAGCAACTTTCATTTCAATTTTAGTGTAAACAATAATAAAATATTAACATTAGGCGTTAATAACCTAAAGTAATATTGCATTGCAAGTTTAAAGTGGAACCGATATCTAACCACAATAGTTCAAAATTCATAAATACTATTAGTGAAAATTATTTCCCCCCTCAAATTTACTCTAAAATTAAACTCTCTCCTCAACTTTAAATAATAAGCATTTTCTCCCATTTTTCCTATTTCTCTTTTTCAAATACCTATTTTATCCTTACACTATTGATTGCATCTCTAAAATCTTGATGTTTTTTCTTATTTTGTAAATGTAAGGTAAGTTTCTTTAAATAAAAAAAAATAACATTTTCTAGACATAAAAAAGAAAGTGAGAAACATTTATTTAGTATATAAATTAATGACATTACTAATAAAATAAATGGTCATGATAGTAAAATTAATTTATTATTTATAATGAAATCTATAATATCTATTTATACAAGTGAAAATAACAAGTAAAAATAATTTTATAAATATATTCCAATGCATGTTATATAATAATATTTAATAAAAATTGAGATATATTTTATAAAAAATTAAATCCTATAATTTACTTATATTGTAAATAAATTTTAATTTATTATTTAGTATATTTCACTAGTGACAATCAAAACTCAGATATCTATAAAAAATAAAATAGAAAAGAAGAGAGCAAAACTTAAGTGCTAGTTAGACCATAAGAATTTTTTATTTGTTTTGATTTTTTTCCCAATTTACTTCAAAAATGGTGTTTGGCCATAACAACAACTTGGAGATGTATTTGAAAAAGTGAAAATAAATAAAATTTATTTTCACTTTTTCACTTCCACTTCTTTCACAAAAATTCAAAAACAATTTCAATTTATATTCATAACTAAACGCACCTCCAAATCAAACTCCTAAATTTTCTTATTTCTGTGGTTAAGTATACCATTTGTAGGGGGGTGCGCGGATTTAATAGGTATAATAGATTCACTAGATAGTAATTGCAGAGTTACAAATTTCTGTATAATAATTTATCCTATCTGTGCTATAATGTATATCTAATTCTAGGTTTTCAATGTTATTTATTATCTTGTGTTGTTCTTCTCGTAGTGAGTTTTTTAAATTATATAAACTATCACATGTACTTTTATCTAAATTTTCTAAGGTTTTTTCTATCCATGCTAATTTTTCTTTTAGGTCTTCCATTATTTTCCTAATTCGGTTTCTATAACTAATTTCATTATTTAGATTTTCTTGATTTTCTCTAGTTTGTCTAATATATTCTAACATTTTTTAATCTGAATAATATCCTTCTGGGTAAATTTCTTCGTATAACTGTTCTAGACAATTTGCAGTTTCAATTTCATAGTTTATTACTTCTTCTAATATTATTTTCTTAATATCTATTATTTCTATATCTTTGAGTATATATAAGATTAAAACTTTAAGATAATCTAGATAATCTGTCTTTTAAAATTGGTTTTATTATAGTGTTTTGTAGTTGTTTGTTTTAGCCTTAGTGGTTTTTGCATATTTTTATTAAGAAATTTTATATCTTTATTTTCCATGTATTTATCTATATTTATTTTTATCTGTTTTCCTAGTAACTGCATATTTTTTTTTTATATATTTTTTCTAAAAATTTTATGTAACTTATCATCATAAATATTTGTAAGAGTAGTTAGGTAGATATGGTATATAACTTACTCTAGTCATGTAATATTCACCAAAAGCTTTTTCTAATATGATTTTTCTTATATCTGCTACTTTTATATTTCTAAGTGCATACAAAATAAGTATTTTGAATTTATCTACCATCATATCAGATATATTATCATTCATTTTCATAAAATTGCTTTTTTCAAAATATTCCCTTCAACCATGTACATAAAATATAGTCATCTTAGCTTACTATATACTAGATTATTCTTAAATAATATGTTCTTCCGTCACTATTAACATGGTAATCCGGATACTTTTTCCCTTAAACAGCGTCTCTACTCTGGTTACTCCCCGCCACGGCTTCTTGCCTCATTGGTTTCACCTTTAGGATGGCATAGTCCTTAGGGATATTTCTCCGTTTCCTCTTTGTTAATAAACTTCTTAACATATTATTCTTCGAATAATTCTACTATAAAGTAACTAATATGAATTTATTTTATCATATCATGATTGTTGGGAATTATGAAATTAGCTATTCATAATCATAAATAGATATACCTGTTCGGGTAGCTTTGTTATTTCTGAGTTTTGTTGCTCCATAGCTTTTTCCATTGGAATATGTTTATCTAATTAACTGAGTAATATTTTTTTTTGTGGATTGGAGAGAGCAAAAGTGCTTCAACGCATGAAGACTTGCCTTTTGCAATGCCTTCTGCCTTTATTATATAGAACGAGAATTTACAAGTTTTTACTTTCACGTGTTTCTAATTCTAAAAACTAAGAAAAACAAAAGTCAACAAAAGTGGCCATAATGGCCTAACCTACTCTTACCTACCCTAAAGAAAAGTCCTAAATGTGTAAGAAAGTAATAATTGCTTTACATTATTGTATCGTAAGAAAAGTTTGTACAATAAGTCCAAATATCTTCCGTTGTCGTATCTGCTCCATTATTGCTCTGTATCTGCTCTATTATTGCTCTGTATCTGCTCCATTATTGCTTTGTATCTGCTCCATTATTGCTCTATATCTTATTTTTCCATCTGGCATTTTATCTTCTTTTATTCTAGATGTACCTCTGGAATAATATTATCTTCTTCATTGCACCTCGAACATTGGTGGTCTGGATATTTATGTCCAATTATTTTACAGTATCTTGTTAGCAGTCCTTCTGAAATAAATCCCTTTTTTATTGCTCTCGCGGTAGATTGTTTTTCTGGGTTAAGTAGCGTCATTATCCATTGTCTTACGTCTTCCATATCTGCTTGGCGTAGCTCTTTTGAATTTGAATATATCATTTGATGATCTCTTGAATAGTAGCTCCATATTGGGTTTCCGTTAGCATAGTTATTTGCTAGTTCTTGAATGATCGTAGCTAGTCCAATAAGTCTTTTATTTGCATAAAAATCTGGTATCTCGATTCTAGGTATCTCTGGTTGTTGCGAAATATCTTCTGGTATAATCATATCTCTTGTTAATCCTATCTTTACAACTTGTATAACTGGTTTTATTTCATCATATAATATTTCTGCTGGTGCAGTATAACACTTTATATAAAATAAATTTCCTTTTGTTATTCTTTTATAGGTAGTGAATATCTTGTATAATTCCTCCATAGCTGTTAGCTCTTCTCCGTCTTGGGTATATATAGTATTTAGTAGTCCATAGTCAAAACAAACTAGGCTTGGGTTAGTTTTGGGTAGTGCGATTAATTTATTGTATCCTTGTAGTTTTTGGGTTATATAATTGGTATTTGGTTCCTTGTTGTCTGTAGCTTTGGGGTTATGGTTTAGAAAGGTTTGTACTCTGTATATATTTTCTATGTATTTTTGGGCGGTGTAGTTGTATACTTTTTTGTCTTGGTTTAGGCTATCTCGGTATGTGTTAACTTGTGGGGGTATGAATAAATGGTCTTTTTGTGTTTTTGGGGTAAATGGTTTTTCAAATATTTTGTTCATATTTACATTCTGGTATCTTGGTCTATTAACTCCTTTGCTTGTACCTGCAGAAGTAGATTGATAAATGTTATGGGTTTTATGGAGTGTCCCAACGTCTCCTTCTAGCTCTGGATTTTTAATGTCTTCCGATCGACATAGCTCTGCACACTGCTGAGTTAGCTGATTTGTAGCTATAGACTTCAGTTTATCTTCATTAGTCTTTAGCTTTTCTATCTCATTACCCATACTGTCCACTTTCATTGAAAGCGTAGTTAGGGTGTTAAGTATTTTTTCTAGAGTATCTTCCTCTACTATTTCAGTCTGTGTAGCTTTGTCTTGATATGTAATCTGCAATAACATTTTTGTTAGTACTGATCACTTCAATTGTAAATGTGAAATTTAATATATTTAAAACTAGTCTTCGAATCTCTTTTGTTGTAACTGAATTTTGTATTTTCTTTGTTAGCCACCAACGTACCTGTGTATTATCTGTTCGTACAATAAATTTGTTATATACAATATATGGTTCAAATGCTAATAAACATTTATATAATGAACATAATTCTTTCCTATTTATTTTCCATTTTATTTCTGTCTCGTTGAACGTACCTGAGTAGTATCTACAATGATGTTCTATTTTTTCTGCTTCATATCGATATTTAAGTACTCCTCCGTAACTATATTCACTCGCATCTGCTTCTAATATATATATAAATTTTCTATTTTCATCTGGAAATTGCAATTTTGGTAATTCTCTACAAAGTAATTTTATTTTTTGAACTTGTTTTTTTATCTTTTTCATCATAATTATATTCTATATCCTTTTTTTAATTTTTTCTGTAGTGGTTTTAAGGTTTCTGCTAAATTTGGAATATATTCTCTTACTTGGTTTACTAATCCTAAAAATGATTGTAATTTCTTTTTTGTATCTAATTCTTCTTTCGAATTTATTATTTTTTGTACTATATGTTGTTGCATTTTTACTCCACTTTTATCTATTTGTATTCCTAGAAATTCTATCTGATTTTTCATAATTTCAGCTTTCTTTTTGCTTAGACTTATTCCTGATTTTTCTAATAATTTTAAATGTTCTTCTTTGGTTTTGGTGTATAATAATATATCATCTATGTATACTATACAATTAGATAATTGTTTAAAATAATTATCCATAAAATGTTGATATCTACCTGGTGCATTTTTATATCCAAATGGTAACACGTTCCATTCATAAAATCCTTGTGGTACCGTAAATGCGGTTAATTCTTTAGATTCTTCTTCTAGCTTTAGGTGGTAAAATCCCGATTTACAGTCAAATTTGCTAAAATAATTATATCCTTGGATTTGTCTTATTTTTAATATCTTATTTGGTATCGGATAATTATATGTTATAGTTTTTGCATTTAAATTTCTATAGTCAATAACCATCCTACTTTTTCCTCTTTTTTGTTCACTATGTTTATTTACTATAAATGCTAGACTGTTATGTTTACTATTACTTTTTTGTATATATTGTTTTTCTAATAATTCATCTATGTGCATTTTAAATTCTTTTAAATCATCAAAATTATATGTTAATGGTTTTTGTGTTATTATGCTATTCTTATCTATTAATTCAATTTTTATAGTAGTCATTATATAAATTAACTTAATAATGATCTATAAGAATATTCAATGATAATTAAACTAACATTAATAGATTACTCCATTTGATCTATTTACTTGTCATATTTTTTTCTTTATACGTCCCTTAAAAGAATGTCATGTTCATCCCATTTTAATTATTCTTTTATCTTTTTCCATGTCCATTAAGAAAAATAATAAATACAAGATATTATCTATTAAGTTATCCTATTTATTTTATATTTTTTGACGACTGAATATAATATAAGAAAATCTATAAGATAGTAGTTGAAAATATTATAAATTTAATTTTGTATTAAGTTAAATCATAATATTCAAAAAACCGTTAAATCATAATATTCAAAAACCTTCTTCATTTTTTTAAATTTCGTATCAAATCAAAATACAAACGAAGAAATTAAATATTCGGTGAAAGTAAAACACAAGAATAGATCCACTAAACATTTCTATATTACAACATGAATATACCAATAACTAAGGCCCGCGTTGGATGGATTAAAAGGAAAATTCCTAATGTCATGAACATTTTAGATGAGTTTCATTTCTTTTCTCGTTACATTTTTGATCTGTAAAATTGAAAAGCAAAATTAGTTAAATTACCCTTAAATGAGAACGGGTGTGATAGTCTATTGTCATAACAAAAATTGACATAAATAGGTGAATATATTCCTATCAATTTTAGATTAAAAAAAAAAAAACTTCTCCTTTTAATAACTAACATCTGTTTGCCTTTCTGTTTTTGTCAAGCAACGAGGAGTAAATAGTATGTACTTGATCAGTAAAGTGTTTGATGCAAGTTTATATTTTCTAATGGGTGAAAATTATTTTTCCCTCTCAATTTTACATAAAATATCAAACTCCTCCTTCAACTTTGAATAATAAGTTTTTCCCCTATTTATTTTACTCAAGTATTTTTATTTTCTTAAAAATTATTTAATATTATAAGTATAGTAATTTTTTATGAACTTGCCATAATAGCTAATGCTATTTTTTGAGATTGTTATTTTATTGCATGCATTAAGTATGTTTATATACACTAGTTTGGGTGTACGTGTCTCGCGCGTGTACCTCACTTTATTGAATTCAAATGTTACACTAAATATGATATTTGTTTAAACAATAAAGATGAATACAATAATTAAATTCAACATCTTTTGAAGAATTTAATTAATTAAACCTAATTTTTAGCAAAAAAATCATCAAAGTTGATCGACATTCATCTACCACCTGTAAACTGAAACAAAAAAATACGATGATAGAGACATCAAAAAAATACAATTAAATTTAATCATTACAAAAATTTTCTCAAAGTCATCTGACACTCATCTACTACCTGTAAACTATAACAAAATAATACGATAATAGAGATATCAAAATAATACAACTAAACTTAACAGTAACACAAAAACAAATTCTCAAAATAGAGATATAAAAACAATTAAACATTATCTTTACCTAAAAAAAATTCTCAAAGCTGACCGACATTCATGCAACTGAATCAAGTTAGATTAGCATCAATCATATTTTCCCAATAAGTAAACCGATTTCTTCCCTAATTTAACGTGCATCTCAATATTTATAGAAGTATTTCCTTAATAGAGTCCTATTTTAGGATTATTTTTTCTAATTGATCAGTAAAAAATAAAATATTAATTGATTCTCCTTCCATATATTTTAGGAGTCTAGTTAATATAATATAAATAATAAAATAATAAATTGAAGAAAACTGTGAAAAAACAGTTTTGTCTAAAGGAAGGTCTTTTAATGAAGAGCAAAAAGTTCAAATCACTTTTCTAAGGGTTTTCACACTTTTAATATATTATAGATTATAAATTATAGATCTATGTATGCACATGCATGTGTGCATACTAAAGTCATTGAAATATTTTGTTTCATATAATTCTATAAGATGAAAAAAAAATATATTGCGGAACTCTTACCACTGAAATCATGAGAGAAACTAAAAGATCAATAAATATCAAACTAACCTATTTCTATTTATAAATAAAGAATTATGTTTTCACAAATTTATAAAAATATCAATATTTTCTATTTATGATCTTCTTTGAATCCTGATTATTACATATTTTAAATTAAATTATCTTATAAAATATCAAATTACTTGTAGCATTTTGGAATATTATAATACTCTGGTAATACTTTCTTCCTCACAAATTATTTTTTTTATCTAAAATTATCCAGTTATGTTATTAAATATTTTAATAATTATAAAAACTTATCAACAAGATATGTTTAATAAACTATTCAATTATACTAATTATTAAGTAAAACAATAATAATATAAATTATATTTTCAAATTTAAATTCTTATTTTTATATCTGACTTTGGGCCCCACTTAATACGAACCTCATCAAAATAGTTTTTATTTTTTTATATTTTTGGTAAGTCACACTGATCACTATAGTAACAACACTTGTTTTGAATTTTAAATTAAACTAAAATATATTTATTTTTTCTTTTATATATATATATATATATATATATATACATATTTTTAGAGTACTTCAGATCATTCTTAATTGTTCCTTGTTATGGGAGTTGTCCTTTTTTTCGTTAAAATTTAATATTTTTATGATCTTATTAAGTTGTAGGTGAAAAACATATGCCGGTACAAATGAGTAATAGTATTTTTCCTGTAAATAGCACTCTTTCAATAGGATAAAGTTACATGAAGAGTTGTTTTTCTCCGTATCTACATCTACATCTATATTTACATCTATAATCTACTCTACATCTACATCTACATCTATCTATCTATCTATCTACATCTACATATATCTACATCTACATATATATCTACGTCTACAATATATTAAAAGTGTGAAAATCCTTAAAAACGTGATTTAAACTTTTTATCCTTCATTAAGAATCCCGCTTTAGACAAGCTCATCTTTCCACCCTTTTCTTTAATAATTTTACTATTATTTTTATAATATTAAGTATTCACTATAATAAATATATGAAAAATAATAAATGAAGAAGGTTTTTATGGGCTAATTGCTAAATTTATGGTATATTTTTGGTTTTGGTTTTGTTTTTGGGTACGTCACTTTTCAAAAAATAAAAGGCTAGTTCAATTTTTCAAAACAAAAAGGTATTGATTTCTTTTTGGTGTAGGTGACTTTTTAAGAAGAAAGAACCCATAAAACTCGGTTAAAGTTTTGGTATAGTTTCAATTCTCTTACTATATATTATTTTTCTTCTTAATGCAGGCGGTAGATGAATGTTCGGTTGATCTTTGGAGATTGTTGTAAAAGCTAGGTTTAATCGCATTATGCTAATATCTCAATTATCATATTATTTTGTTGTAGTTTCTGTTATGTTACTATCTACTTTTTTTTCCTTGTTTAAAATATGTGGTAGATTGATATTGGATCGGTTTTTGTGAAAGTTCTTTTATTATACACAAAAAAGCTTGCTAACCAATAAACAAACTTCTTCTGGGGTGTAGAGATGAGTTTTTTCAAGTTTGACGTGACATTACATCGTTGCATAGTAGAAGCTATTTTATCCTAGGCACTTGTTCTTTATGTTTCACGAACTTTTTGTCCGAAATTTTGTAATAGAATATTATCGGAGTCAAAGACAATTCAGTACTTACGGTCTTAACTGTTTTACAGCTTTAAATGTGCATCCACGACGTCCCTTCTGGTAAAACAAATAAAATATTTTTTTGGCGCCACTTACTCTTCATATTTTGTCACCTCGACATAATAATATCACTTGAAATGAGATGTCCATGAAAATGATTTTCAAATTTTGATATTGTAGGGTTCTTGGAGATGTATTCTTGAGAGTATACCACACTGCTTTTGACTTTGATAATCTACAATTTGGATTTGCAGAAAGTGCTTAGAGCGTACTGTAAGAATTTTGACTAAACTATATCATAAAATTGTTTGGTTTGGAAAGATTTGTAATTTTCAAGCCGAAACTCTTAAGACACTTGTTCTTACTTTTTCGCTATTTAGTAGTTTGTATGAGTCATAAAGAGGTTGCTTAAATTCAAGCACGGCTTTATTTCAAAAATGTTGTATGTGAAAACTTTAATGTTGGAAGTTTTACCTTATGTTTCTATAAATGATACAAAATTGTGTTGTCCTAATGCTTTATAGTCTGAGATGATTAGGGCATATGAAGAGTAGATGCACAGATAAACATGTAAAGTGTGAGAGGATGAATATAGTGAATATTAGGAAAGGTAGAGTTAGGCTAAGAATGAAGTGAGGTAATTAGATAAGCTATGACACATAGGTCGAAGATTAGGCTCTATAAGGTTAGTAGAAGTATTGTTGTATCAAATGAAATACTCTATTTTATGTTCTTTCTTTTAATAAAAATAATTATTGATATTACTGGGAAGCATAAGAGTAAATGATTATTTTGGTTTCGTGGAGTCAACCAGCACAATTGTGAACAAATACAATGATGACACATGATAGCGTGAAGTTCAAATTAAAGATCTATGATATAAAGAGTTACATGTATTACAGGTTAGATTTGGTAACCTCATATAAAATTATGGATAGTTATGTGTTCGTGGTTATGAGGTTCGCAAATTTTGAAATAATTATTTGAGAGAAGAGTCTAAGGCATTGCTAGCATGGAGAAAGATGAGATTGTTGTTGTCTAGATCAAAAGTTTAAATGGAACTACACAAGGAGTCAAGGAGGGTTGTTGTGACAACAATAATATATCAAATGTATTTCCACAAAATAGAATTTTGAGAGAATAGAGTGTACGCAAATTATATCACTGCCTTAGATGAAGTAGAGACACTGTTTTTGATAGATTCTAGATCCGGACAATCAAGGAGGATGCTATAGCATCAAAAAACCTAGTGTCGTCTTTCAAGAAAAAAAATAAGGCCTTTAAATCTCAAGATGACAAGAAAAATGAGGATTTCCCTTGATATGTGACTTCATTCAATACCGTGACGCTGAGGATTCATCTAAAACAAGAAGTTTTCAAATTTAAACTTGTGGGTTCGAAACTTCAAGAGGAAACAAAGCCTCCTATAGTTTTGAATTATAATGTTGTTTTGCATGGGCATATCTTGGCAAAGGATCATGGTTTTATCGACGTTATAAAATCTAAATAATATAATAAAGAATCACTTGACATCTTTTAATCTTCTAATTTGAGTTCATTTAGGGAAGAACACCGTCATTAGTCCTTTATGGTAAATTCAACATTCCAATAGGTAGATTTTATGGCACTTATAATATTGGGATCTATGTGAAGGTCATCACATCATTTGATTTTTTTTTTCTCTACATTAAAAGATTCTATAGTAGACAAAATTGTTATCGAATTAGATAAATTTTCTAAAATAAATAAGTTTTTCCTGTTAGACACACATATATATATATCATTCAATTTTTTTCTTCTTTTTTGAATTCGTCTTTTTAATTTTTCTTCAGTTGTCTTCTAATTCTTGTATTTTTTAAGATATATTTAATTTGGATCCAATATATTATCACTATAATCATGATTATGTTTGTTCTTTAACAAAATTGGTGTAGTCTTTTTTGTTTTCTTTAGCATCATTAGTAAATCAAACCATAATGAAGGGTACGAGACACATTAATGTAGCAACCAAAGATGACATTAAGGGTGTTAAGTGGGCCGGACAAGGTCAACCTGAAATCGACCCATTAAGTTTAGTCGGGTTGTGGGCTGGGTCGGTCCGAGTTGTAGCTAAGTGGGTCAGGCAGGGTCCGGCTTTAACAGTAAAATTTTTAAAAACAACCTTGAACAGGCCCACTTAACCCAACCCGGTCTAACTCATCTAAACCCGGTTAAAAATCCGGTCAAACTCGATCAAAAATCAGAGAATTTTTTTTCCAAAATACACTATATATACCCACCTATATACATCTTAAATAAGTTAAAAAAAA
>NC_061116.1:27024416-27026600 GCF_002878395.1 Capsicum annuum | reverse complement strand
ATGTAGTATATACTATATATATATATATATATATATATATATATAGTATATACTACATTAGAATTTAAAAAATATATATACATATACACAATTTCACATATATAAGTAATATTCAATATATACGACTATGCGTACTACTTAAAATAAAATATACTACAATATATATACTATAATATATACACACACTATATATATAGTTATATACTAATTTATAAAACATAAACACATGTATACGTTAAATATATACGTCTATAGAAGATATATACAAATATATACGCACCATTCAATATATATGTACTACTTTAAATAAAATATACTGCAATATATATAAACTACAATATATACACACACCATATATATAGTTATATACTAATTTATAAAACATATACACATGTATACATTAAATATATACGTCTATAGAAGATATATACACATATATACGTACCATTCAATATATATGTACTACTTTAAAAAAAATATACTACAATATATATATACTACAATACAAGCCCACACACACACACAATATATATAGTTATACATTAATTTATAAAATATATACACATGTATACGTTAAATATATACGTCTATAGAAGATATATACTCATATATACGTACCATTCAATGTATACGTACTACTTTAAATAAAATATACTACAATATATATACTACAATATATACACACACTATATATATAGTTATATATTAATTTATAAAATATATACACATGTATACGTTAAATATATATGTCTATAGAAGATATAGAAATATATACGTATCATTCAATATATATATACTACATTAAATAAAATATACTACAATATATACATACTACAATATAAACACACTCTATCTATATAGTTATACACTAATTTATAAAACATATACACATGTATACGTTAAATATATACGTCTATAGAAGATATATACACATATATACGTACAATTCAATATATATGTACTACTTTAAAAAAAATATACTACAATATATATATAATACAATACAAACACACACACACACACAATATATATATAGTTATACAATAATTTATAAAATATATACGCATGTATACGTTAAATATATACGTCTATAGAAGATATATACACATATTACGTACCATTCAATATATACATACTACTTGAAATAGAATATACTACAATATATATATATATATATATATATATACTACGATATATATAAACACACACACTATATATATAGTTATATACTAATTTATAAAACATATATACATGTATACGTTAAATATATACGTCTATAGAAGATATATACGAATATATACGTACCATTCAATATATACAAACTAATTTAAATAAAATATACTACAATATATATATTACAATACATACACACACTATATATATATATATTTATATACTAATTTATAAAACATACACACATGTATATGTTAAATATATACGCCTATAGAATATATATACACATATATGTACCATTAAATATATATGTGCTACTTTAAATAAAATATACTACAATATACGTATATATATATATACATACACTACAATATATACACACACTATATGTATAGTTATACACTAATTTATAAAACATATACACGTATATACGTTAAATATATACGTCAATAGAAGATATATACACATATATACGTACCATTCAATATATACATACTACTTTAAATAAAATATACTACAGTATATATACTACAATATATACACACACTATATATATAGTTATATACTAATTTATAAAACAAATACACATGTATACGTTACATATATACATCTAGAGAAGATATAAACACATATATACGTACCATTCAATATATATGTACTACTTTAAATAGAATATACTGCAATATATATATACTACAATATATACACACACTATATATATAGTTGTACACTAATTTATAAAACATATACACATATATATGTTAAATATATACGTCTATAGAAGATATATATACATATATACATACCATTCAATATATATGTACTACTTTAAATGAAGTATACTACAATATATATACTACAATACACACACACTATATATATATAGTTGTATACTAATTTATAAAAATATACACATGTATACATTAAATATATACGTCTATAGAATATATATACACAAATATATGTACCATTCAGTATATATGTACTACTTTAAATAAAATATACTGCAAT